>NW_015168685.1:471733-495211 GCF_001447785.1 Gekko japonicus
AGAAATTAATACCATTCTCAAAGCTGGGGACCTCCAGTAATGGCAAGCAAGGAAGAGGATTTATAGTGCATGAACTGAGATTGTTAACAGCAACCCGAAGGAGGATCAAACAAGCCAGGAGGAGAAGACAACAGAGGAAGCTCCTCCACATCAGCGACACTAAAAGTACCCAGCACGCAAAGAAGCGGTTCTGAATGTGCCCAGAAGAGGCTTTTTTATTAACAGAAACTCAAAGGAACATTACTAACATACTAACAGAGAATTTTATGTGACCGGATTAAAAAAAGAAGTTTGACAACACACAGAAGAAGCCCAAGAAGATTAATTGGACATTACTAACAGTTTAATTTACCAGTTTATATATCACTCAGCTTTCTCTTTCTCCCACTGTCTACCCTTCCCATTTCTTCTTTTAAGCGAAATACCTCCCCTTTTTAGGGGAGTCAATAAAATCTTTATTAAAAAAAAATGTGTAATCAAGTTGATACAGTGGGTACACAGAGCAATTGAGCAATCCCCCTAAATACTAATATCTAAAATTTCAGCTTACTCAATCGCAGTTGGGGAGAGTTCAAAGAGCTCAATCACATCTCCCTAGAAAGCACGACTCTCACATTCTTGTGACAGATGGAAAACAATTTGGCAGACTGCAACAACAATTGCATTTTGACTCTGGATCGTTGTTTCTGAAGAAGTGTGCATGCACACAAAAGCTTATACCTTGAATAAAACTTTGTTGGTCTTAAAGGTGCCACTGGACTCAAACTTTGTTCATGTCTTGGCACTGATATTCAAAGATTTGCTGCCTTTGAATATGGAGGTTCTCCTTAGAGCCCATAGCTTGATGGATGTATCCTCCATGAATCTGTCTAACCCTCTTTCAAAGCCATCTATTCTTCCGGCCATCACTATATTCACTGCCAGTGAATTCCACAATGTAATTACTTAATTATTCACCTTTACAAAGCGTCTTCCTGAACCATTCTGTTATAGCATAGCCCTGTTACCGTTATTGAGAAGCCCTCCCAAATAACTATTTATACAGTTTACAGAATGACGGATGTGTGGGAGCTCTCCTGATCTCCACAGGCAGGCCATTCCACAAAGTGGAGGCCACAAAAGAGGAAGCATGTGTGCAGGCGGTTGTTAGTCTAGCCCATTGGAAGGATGGCACCTTCAGAAGATTTTGTGCATATGAGTGAAGTTCTTGTGGTGGAGCACAGGAGAGGGAGGTAAATGAGGCCTCTGTGTGCTGGCACCAATGTGGGCAGGGCTCTTCACTATTCACTGATTTCTGCACATGAGCAATTTCCTTGCTTTGATGCTCCAATGAGGCCATTCCATCCCCTACTTTTTTTGCTCTCAAGTCACAGCTGCCTTATAGTGACCCTGTAGAGCAGGTGTGTCAAACATGGGGTCCGGGGGGCGGATCAAGCCCCCGGAGGGCTTCTATCAGGCCCGCAGTGGAACTGGCTATCTTCTGCTTCTTCTTCCAGTTCTTCTGCTGCTGCGTCATTGTAGGATTGCAGCTTACAGATACACACCTGAACAACATACTCAAGATTGCAACAGCACAGACATTTTGGTGCAATAATTCAGAGCAAGAGGTGTCAATTATCAGACACTGTTAAATAAACAAAATATTGCAAGAGTGCTAATGTTTTAAGCATGTTTTTATTTTAAGTAAAAATACCCCACCCTTGTGTTTGTGTCCTTTATAAAGTTTATCTCTCCGCTACCTGGCATTACATTTTATGACACGCATGGCCCGGCCCAACAAGGTCTCATTTATGTCAGATCTGGCCCTCATAACAAATGAGTTCAACGCCCCTGCCGTAGAGTTTTCAAGGTGAGAGATATAATGAGATATAATGAGGTAATTTGCCATTGCCTGCCTCTGCATAGCGACGCTGGACTTTCTTGGTGGTCTCCCATCCAAGAACTAAGCAGGGCCAACCCTACGAGCTTCTGAGATCTGATGAGATCGGGCTAGCCTGGGGCTGTCCAGGTCATGCCCCCCCCACCCCTCGAGAGCTTAAAAAAGAGTCTTATTAAAATATGTATACCCCCTACCTATAGCAACAATGTATTACTATCCAGATTTCATTTTTTAAAATAACTCTCTAGTCCTTTTCCTTCCAGAGTTATGAAGAGCCATGTGCAACCAATACAGTTCCCTTTGTAACTCTGAAAAGAGCTAGAGAGTTACTTTAAATCTGTAGACTATTCATTGCCACAATAGGTCATTATAATGGCATTTTCGCAGTTTTTAAAATTACCATTAGGAATCTCTAAAGCTGGCCTGGTCCTCTCTGGAACCCCGTGTTAAGAAACAGAGCAAATAGATCCAAAAATGTTAGCACGTCAACAGGAGATGGTTCACTCTAGACTCCTCCTTGAGGGGCTCTTTTTCTGAGTGCAGGGTCTTTTTTTGTCTTTTTTGAGGTGGGTGCAGTGTTATGTCAGCCAAACTTTCAGTATTCCTTGTATTACATTCAGTATTCTAATATAGTATTCTAAAATAGAAATACACTAAAATACAGAGGATGTACAGTCCCTCTGCATGAGAATACATATGTGACGACTGAATGAGTTAACATATGTAATGAGATAAGAAACCAATATCCCTGTTGAGTCCTGGGGAAGTAAGATAGCGAAGGTTGAGACAGGAAAGTGTTGAGATCCTCAGCAGCCTGACCTGCAGGTCATCCATGAAAAGCTCTTCCACTACTGAACGAATAAACTGAGACTTCTTGGCAGGTAACAACCACAGGAGAGCAAAACTCAGGTTGATTCAAGTCACCCTCTTCACCCCCTGCTGAGATCAATATGGGCACGTCCCCACTTTGCATAATTCATTCTCCAAAGTTGGAGGCTCAGGGTAGTGTACAACATAATAAAATATTACAATCCATAATAAAATTTAAAAACAATAAAACAGTGGTCACCTACACAGATGACACTAAGAATTTCAGTCGTGTCACTGCCTTATGGAGTGGGAGTGCCAGATGGATGTAACCGTCCCTGATCTCTCAAGGAAATGCCTGGTGGAACATCTCTGCCTCACAGGCTCTGCAAACCTGCATCTAGTCCTGCAGGCATGGATGTTATTTGGCAGCTTCCACCAGGTTGGAGCCAGGGCAGGAAGCACACAACTAAAGCACTGATCTCCGGCCTTCCCAACAGAAAACTAGCACTTCAGGGAGTGAGGTTATATCCTTGGACCTTTCTCTGCTCTGCTGCTTTTCTGGCTGCCTGGACTTTTCTTTCATGGGCAGGAGCTTTCGGAGATGTGACTCCCCTCTCTCTGCAGAGGCGCGGGACATTCTGCCCTCTCTTGCGATTCTGGGATCTGCATCCAAATCTGGGTTTGCAGGAAACACACGTGTGTTGCTGTCGTGGGAAAGGGTGAAGGCGTAAGGCAGAGAGGTGGAATCTTGGTTTGAGTCAGCTCAGCTTCCTCCCCAGCCTTTTCCCCTTTGTCTTCCTCCCCGGCGACTCTGCTTTTGCCGCCCGGCCGGTGATTGGGCGCCGGCAGAGAACTGTAATGTGCAGGAAGAGAGACGCCCCCCTCGCTGCTTTGGGAAGCGGGAAAGCGAAACTAACCCTGTTCTCCCCCAGCCTTTCGTCCAGGCAGCCATGGCGGCGGGGGGTCCCCTGGAGGAGCTCTGCGAGGAGGCCACCTGCTCCATCTGCCTGGAGTTCTTCAGGGACCCGGTGGCCATCGCCGAGTGCGGCCACAGCTTCTGCCGGGCCTGCCTGACCCGCAGCTGGGGGGAGTCCGGGATCGCCGAGCCTTCCTGCCCCCAATGCAGGCGAAGGGCGCAGGAGGGGAGCCTCCGCCCCAATCATCAGTTGGCCAACATTGTGGAAATCGCCAAGAGGTTCACTCTGCAGGAGGGGAAAGAGGCCGGTGGGAAGGGGGGAGCCTGCGAGAAGCACCGGGAGTCGGTAGAGCTCCTCTGCGTGGTCTGCGGCAGGTCCCAGGAACCCAGAGATCCTCTGCAGGAGGTGGCCCAAGAGAAGGAGGTAAGAGGTCTCTGTGGATCTGGATGCGGAATGGCTGGGGATTCTTCTTGGCTTCTCCGTAGATTCAGTCCGGTGAAAACAATCCTAGTTGAAATGCAAGCAATGATGGGTATTCAGTGAAATTAAATGCAGGGACCTGAGAGCGATCTGGGATTTGGTCAGCCTGGCAGAAACTTCAGACATCCCGCTTAATGTGTGGAAGGGCACCCCCCTTCCTCTGCCGGACACATCTGGTTGTCCAGAGTTTGGAAAGAAGAGTGTGGGCTGGGCGGATCTAGCAGGGCTCTTGCTGTGTCTCATTTAACCAGCCCAGGAGACTATCTGGTATCCTTCTGTGCGGCTCAGAATTTCACTTTGAGGCCAAAGCTCTTCTCAGCCTGAGGGTTGTTGCCACTTGCAACTTTTTTTAAAAAAAAGAATTTTATTAGCTTATACACAGGAAAGGGGAAAGAAGGGAGAAGAAAAGATATAGAGGTATATATAAAAAGTCAAATTTAACATCCTGCATGCAAATCTTCTCATGAAATCTTCACAACTATTATAACCATCATTCTTATTGTTCTTCATTGTAACTTTTAATATAATATTAAACATTATATACGTGATATAACACTATTCCCCCACTCTCGGTCAGGCACAGATTGGCTCACAAAGAGCAGCCAGTAATAAACAGGTCCAAAAAGGTGCTTGAGTGGGTTAATAAGGTTTATTAAAGAAATGTGCAAAAAGTGTATACAAGTATCAGAGTACTGCAAGCCAGGAAAGAAGACAATAAAGACTAAATAGCTAACATAAAATACACAGGCTATTGGGTCCTCTGACCCAGACCAGATTGAAGCACAGAGTCAAGGTAAAGTCTCAAAGTCCAAAATCCAGGAGGCAGGTATTCCAGCCATGCAAGACCCAACCTAGTCAAAAGGATGACACAAAGGTACAAGATCAGAAGAATGGTCTCCCTTTATGCCAGACTGCCCTCAGATGGCCTGATCCTGTTTGGCCAGTCAGGGGCGTTGCTAAGACCTGTGACTGCCTCCTTCTGCAGCCAGTGTGTGCCCACAGTCCCAAGCAAGCCCTCACACACATACCTGGGTTCCTTGGAGGAATGAGAATAAATGGGATTGCCAAACTGCCTCTGGGTCTCAGCCTTGAAGCCTCCATGATCTCACCTCCACCTGTGGCCATCTCATCCCTAATCTCTGTCTCTCAGAACTGCAAGCCATCACCACACTGGGTTCCCTGACAGGGGCCTTCTGTAACTGACTAGGCCCCAAACCTTGAACCAAAATTTGGAAGGCCAAGAAACGGATGGAGAAAGGCCACTTTCTTGACAGCAGCAACTCCAGCCTGCTGGCCTCCATGGCCTAATGAGAGATGGCCAGTAGGTAAAAAAGGGAAACATTGACAAAAATTCCCAGACCCTACAATCGCCGATAACCTTCTACAAGTAGAACTTAGAATACAAGTAGGGTTTAATCCAAAGTGGAAGAGTGGAGAATTCAAGCACAGTTCATGTATAGAAAACTCCCAGGCAACCTAACTTAAATTGGGAACCAAAGAGGTGATGATGAGAGTCTTCTGCTGTGCGTCTCTGAGGCCGTCTGCAAGTCTTTCCCCCTCAGTCTTTGCTGCTGCAGCTTGACTGGCCCACGGCGGCAGTGTTTTTGGGGCTCCAGATATCTGGAGGCTCCTTCTTCGGCTTCCCTGTCTTCTGCACCAAAAGTCAGATAGTTTCTGCCTCTCTTTTCTCCTCAGAACTACTTTTTTCCTCAGCACCCCTCCCCTGGCTTCCTCACACTGACAAAATACGTTTCCCCTCCCCAAACTCCAGTTGAAAGCGATACCCATTGGGTTACATCCTATGGGTTGGTTACATCCCGCTTTTATATGTGTGTGTGTGTGTGTTATTTTTTATGTGGGTGTTATTTTTTAACTGAACAAGACTCTTATTATATCCAGTCGTTAGAAGGAGAGATACAGTTCTAGGGGAAAGAAAAAATAAAATGAATCATTTTTCTTTTGGGGGGCATCAGGCGGTCGGGACAGCTGGAAAAGGGGGAGTTTGCCAGAAGCACCAGGAGCCCCTGAAGCTCTTCTGCAAGGACGATGGAGCTCTCATCTGTGTGGTCTGTGACCGGTCCAAGGAGCACAGAGATCACAAAACCCTTCCTCTTGAGGAGGCTTTCCAAGAGTACAAGGTAGGAAATCCAGCAGGTGGAGTTTGTTGGGGGTCTCTTTGCAGGGAAACTCCCTCCAGTTTCCTCCCCAGACTCTGGGCCCACACTGGGGAGTGACAACATCTCTTCACTGCCTCCCTCCTGGCTTGGTGTCTCCCTTGGGGCATTGCTTCCTGCCCCCCTGCTGAGGCCGACATGGGGTGAGATGGGGACATGGACTCACTTCCTCTCTGGCTGTGTTGACATCCGGTTGGCTGACTGTGTGGATGAGCTAGGAGGGGGCAGCCACCTGACTCCCAGGTTTAATCCCCCCCCCCGCCTCCACAAACCACTTTCCCGATTTCAATTGTCATTCTGGAGTTGGTGTTTGCCTGGGGGCTGGGGGAGAACATGTGCAGGTTTGGTACCTGTCTGTGTGTATCCCCCACTTGCACAGCATAGCTGTGAGGTAGCATTTTAAATCAGAAGAACAGTATTGGGAAGAGGGAGAGCTATGCATGAAGCTGCTGACTTGGGGTACCTTTATGAGCTATATCATGACTCATTGTAACTTGCATATAAATTGATTTTGTAAATATTTATTATTGTAAATCAGGTTAAATTGCTGTACTGATAGTAAAAATTAGCATTTATGAGTCTTATCATATTGGAAGAAGTCGTAATAAATTCATACTAATACAAGTATTTTGACATGGTGCTGCTGTTGCTATAATTGACTGCTTTATACACCATGGTCCTGTGGTTTTTCTACCACTATGACTGGCAGTGGCTCTCCAAGGACTCAGGCGGAGGTCTTCACATCAACTGATAACCTCTTCCTGAACCCAGGACCTTCTGCTAACCAAGCAGATGGTCTCCCACTGAGCCACGGCCCTACCACTGCACTGTGGCACTACAAGGAATCATCCACCCCCCCAAAAAAATTCCTGCTGCAGAGCCCCCTCTGAAATTGCAGGAGATTTAAGTTGGGCACAACATTGTGGTTTCCCTACTCACCTTCCCTGTTTTCTGTGGATCCAAACCTTCTTTGAATCATTCTTTAAATATCGTATCAAAAGAGGTTTTTGAAGAAGTGTGGAATGTACTGATTTCCACCACTTCCCCTGCCACTGAGCTTTTTGCCACTTCTTGTTACGGTAGGCAGTACTGGGTATATTGCTGGAGTGTTAACACAATATACTGATATATTAACTACAAATAATGGTTTTCTATGCAAGAAATCAAACCCATGTCTGGGGTGTGTGTGTATGTATGATGGTGGGCAGGAGGGAAGAGGATGGAGTAAACCTTTAAAAAGAACACATTTCAGTTTTGCATCCCCCCACCCACCCACAGGATCAGTTCTGCAGCTGTCTGGAGATTCTGAAGAAGGAGAGAGAGAGAATTGTGGCGTATAAAGGAGACGTGGAGAAGGAAAGCCAAGAGCTGCTCGTGAGTGTCACTGTGCCTGGGGAGTGAACAGAGTTCAAATAGCAATAAAGTCAACCCACCAGGCCGCCCCTCCCCCTTCAGTTTGGAGGTGGGGTTTCCAGGTTCGTCCATCCTTGGCCACCAGCGGGGGATGGAGTGGGGCAGAGTTGCCAGATCCAGGCTGGGGAACTCCTGGAGACGGAGGGATGGAGCCTGGGGAGGTCAGGGACCTCAGTGGGGGGTCCGATGCAGGGCCGGATTAAGGCCAACTGATGCCCTCAGCACAGCCCAGCAGTGGTGCCCCTCGGCCCTTCCGTTGCCTAACTGACAAGACATTAAGACTCCGTAAGCGCAGAAGGTGAAAGAAGAGATTAAACATTCAGTTTTCTTCCAAGCCATCCCCCCGGCCAGACCCCACAACTTTATTAAATATTATATATATAAGCACTAGGTAGCAGTTGAGTGTGGCAGTGAAAGAGTTAATGATAGCTAAGGGCAAAAACCTCTGTGGTGCCCCCTTGGTGCCCAAAGCAGGTGCATGTTTTGCTTAATGGTTAATCCAGGGCTGGTGCAAGGTCATAGAGTCCACCCTCCAGAGCCTCCCTTTTCTCCAGGGGAACAGATCTCGGTAGTCGGGAGATGAGGTGCAGTTCCAGGGGATCCCCAGGCCCCACCTGGAGGCTGGCATCCCTCTCTGGGAGCTCTATGCACAGATGGTCCGTATTCAGCAGACCAGGCCCCCGAAGGCAGCTCTTTGGCGGACTTAACACTGCAGTTCTAAGCAGAGTTGTTACCTGGGTGGTGGGGCTGGCTGGGGATGGTGTGGAACTGCACACTCTTGTGCCCCCTGGCACTCCCTGCCCTCTGGCACCCTAGGCAGTCCCTGAGGGCCACCTGGTGGGCTGTCTGCCCCTGGTTGTTTACACAGAACTAGAACCAGTTTGTTTGTTTCATTTTGTTCTCGGGTGGTTTTGTTTGGGGCGGATTCAGTTGACTTTCCAAGGCACTCTCTGCGGTGGGGTGAATCCGAGGCAGAAGGAGATCTGTGTCCAGGCCCTGTCTGTGTGAATGCGCCAACAAGCAGCCGAGGAGAAGTCTCTGCCCCCCTCCCCGAAATGCTTGCTGCAAATGTTGATAGGTACCCCAGGAGCTGCGGTGGCTCAAGTGGTTAAGACGCTGAACTGCAGGCTGTGGAAGGCCAGTAGTTCAGCAGTTCGAGACCCGGGTGCCGCATGATGGAGTGAGCTCCCGTCTCTAGTTCCAGCTCCTGCCAACCTAGCAGTTCAAAAGCAAGAAATTGCAAGTAGATAAATAGGTACCACTTTGGTGGGAAGGTAACAGCGTTCTGTGTGCCTTGGTGTTTAGTCATGCCGGCCACATGACCACGGAAACGTCTTCGGACAGCGCTGGCTCTTCGGCTTTGAAATGGAGATGAGCACCGCAACCCTAGAGTCGGATTCAACTGGCTTTCGTGCAAGGGAACCTTTACCTTTACCTTACCCCAGCGATGCGGAACTGAGCCAAGTGGGATTCAGCCATTGCTGATTCGAAGGAGGAAAGTATTTGAGATACTCAGCAGCATGTAGATTCCACACACACCAATTTATTCTTGCCCAAAATGCAGCCAGGGAGGCCGCAGTTTAGATTGGGAGACCAAGTGAGGGGAAGGGGCGTCTGAGCTCTTTTGCCCCCAGTGGTGTTTGTAGGATAGGAGCCTCCTCAAGTGTCTCTTCCCCCTGCAAAGACCAGCTGTGTTCCTGACGCTGGCCTCCTCCTCTTTCCAATTCAGAAGCAAACCACAGGAGAGAAGCAAGAGACAGTGACCAAGTTCAGGCAACTGCACCTGTTTCTAGAGGAACAAGAGAAACTTCTGCTGGCCCAGGTGGAAGAGGTGGAGAAGGAGGTAGCGAAGAAAAGGGACTGGCACCTGGCCGAAATCTCTGAGGCCCTCTCCTCTCTGGAAAGCCTCATCCGGGAGATGGAGGAGAAGAGTCAGCAGCCGGCCACGGATCTCCTGCAGGTGAGGGGGTGGCGGGAACAGCCCGGGTGCCTCCTCTGCTTAGCAGAAAAGCAACCAAGCCCAGTTTATGTTGCTAGCAGGTTTCCACCTCTGCACATGGGCCACTTTCCCCTTTCCCCCTTTACATCTCCAGGCAGGGGCAGTCTGGACAACCCCAGGGGCCCCGCGAAACGCCACCCCCTCCCCCCACAGCCCCCTGTCTGACACCACTCGGCTTCCATCTCAGAAGCCAGACTGTGGTTGAGTCTCCACCGACAGACACGCAAGCAAAGCCAGGTTCACCCGTAGCTCTTTCCAAAGACCCCTGAAAATCCAGGAACGAGGGTCACATGCAAGATATTACACAGCACATTTTAAAAAGAGGATGTCTGTGGGGGCGGGGAAGGTCGCTTATACTGGCTGCTTGTGGGTGGGCGCGGAAAAACGCACGCAGACACACGACAGCGACAACAAATTGTTACGAACGGCATCCACACACCGGTTCCTGGCACCCCTGTGCTTGCCACTGTCAGCCCCCCACAGCTGTGCAGATGTGGTGGCATTTTTGTCCAGCCCCTCCCTTCCCTTTCATTGCTTGAGCCTTCCTGCAGTGCGACAGGGAAAGGGGGGAAAGTCCATTAGGGGGCTGAAAGGTGACTGAGTTTGGCTCCGCTTCTCTCAGTCCCCGGGGGCACCATCCTCCCCCCATCTCTGGGCTTTTCTCAGGCTTTGAAGAAAAGGGCAGTGCCTAGATTGCTAGGTCGTTGTGACGTTCTAGTTCTAATCTGCTTCACTGATTCCTAGCTCTTATTTCTAAAGAAAGTGCAGGCTGCACGTGGCAAAATTTTGGCTAAGATGGAGACATGAGATTTTCCGTTCTTCTCAGTAATACCCTCTATCACTGCGAAAGCCTATGTGAAAATTGCAGCTGTTGAGTTGTCAAAGGAGATCACTCAGCTCTGCTCTGAAATGGCTGCAGTTTTTTCTCCCACTTTATGAAGATCTACCCCAGTCTCTGAGTGAAGTCTGCTAGCTGGATGCAAGCAAAAGGCCCAAGTGCAGAATCTTCCAGAACCTGAGGGGGTCTTCCTGGTTTGACCTTTTAGCAGGCACTCAGGTCTCCCTTTTTCCTCTCTCTCTCTCTCTGCCTTTTTCTTTAGGATGCCAGAAGCACCTTACAGAGGTAAGTGGACCTTTAACATTAACCTTCTTAATGCTGGGATCGGACTGAGAAGCCTGTGGAGAACGTGGTCCTTCAGGGTCGTGGCTGAGGGCCAAATCAGGTGTAACTAAGATCGTGGATCTCCATCCGTCTGTCAGTGGCAAACAGCTTCTGCACAGAGCCTGATCAATGGTCAGTTGTGTGCTGAAATAGCACTGGGGGAGCTGGGCTGACACCAGTGTTCCCTCTGAGCTGAGTTAGTGTGAGCTAGCTCACAGTTTTTTAGCCTCCAGCTCACACATTTTTGTCTCAGCTCAGGAAGGGATGGCTCCAGAGCAAACTAATTCATGCAGTGGCCAAATCGCTCGCTCACAACTTTAATGCCAGTAGCTCACAAAGTAGAATTTTTGCTCACGGGGCTCCACAGCTTAGAGGGAACACACCTTGTTGTTTATCTCTAGAACAAGGGTCTCCCCAACCTTTCTGAGGTGGCAGGCGCTTTTGGAATTCTGATGTCGTGTGGTGGGCAGAGTCACAGGAGGTGGTACCAGCCACAAGATGGCTGCCACAGCATACCTTCAGTCACACAGTGAAGGTCCTTGCGTTGTGGTGGCAGCTATTGTCAAAGCAACATTTTTACAAAACACCCCAGAAAATAGAGTTCAGGTCTCCTCAGCTACATTCATTCCACCAAATGGGAGGTGGTAAACTTTACTTGGCCCGAATGATGCCTTGATTGGCATCGGGGCTAGCCACAGTGGCATTTTACTGACTGAGCACTGTGATGACCGCCCAGCCCAATCCGATGTGCTCCACTTCGAATGATGCCTTGATTGGCATCGGGGCTGGCCACGGTGGCTTTTTACTGACTGAGCAGGCCAATCCGATGTGCTCCACGTGTTAAGGAGTGTAGGTTGAGACAACAGACGAGGAAGCAGGAGTAGGAGTGTGTGCCGTGTTTATATCAGAGTTCCTGCCACCATGTGGCACCAAAATGTGCCGTTCCTGCTTGGCCGTTTCCACCCTGGCAGTTTGGCCTGCATCCAGTACTCAAGGGAAGTGGAGACGGCCCCCAAATGCCACCAGCCTGCATCCAGTACTCAAGGGAAGTGGAAATGGCCCCCAAATGCCACCAAGATGTTTTTTTGACCCCCCCCCCCAATCAGCCATTGGTATCTTGACATGATGTCAAGCACCATTTAAGAAAAGCTCCCCACACACACACACCTCGGCAAAGTAGGGTTCCCCTGTTTTTGGTGTTCCATTTGCACCAAGTACTCCGCAGGGAGCAGCAAAAATGGGCAGATAACCTTCCCGGTGCTATTTTGGTTTGCAAAAACAGCTGTTGGGGGGAGGCAGGATCTCTCCCCCTCCCACGGTGGCAATCTGAGCCAAAAAGGGCTCTTTTTTATTTTGTGGTAGCCATTTTCTGTGGGGCTGTGTGGAACCCAGGCCCACTTCTTAACAAAGCAAGAGCTACAGTGAGGTGAATATTCCTCTTCAAAGAGCACCTCCCCCTAATCTTTCTGTGCTGTGTCTCTAGACTTTCTCTATACCTTCTGCCTGTTCCGTTTTCTGTTTCTCTGATCCACTGGGGGCGGGGGAGATCCTGAACTGGACGGATGGCACCTTAACACGACTTTCTCCAGGTATGAAGACAGGGAGTCATTTGAGAATCCAGCAGCTTTCCCTCTTGCACTGAAGTGGCACGTCTGGGACTTCTCAGATTTAAGTCCCCTTTTGGATGGAATCAAGAAGCAACTCAAAGGTAATGAAGAAATGCTGCAGGGATTTCAGACTGGACATTACAGTGGGCCAGGTGTGCTTTAGTCTGCTCTAGGCACACTCAGGAAATGCAGGGAATTTATGTACCCATTCAGAAGGCTATTTTAGTTCGCTGTGTAAAGTTTTCTGCTCAGAATTCTCCTGTAGCTTTAGCTCAGAATTGCCTTACGTGGATTTCTCAAAATTATTCTGTGTTGCTGATCTCTAGTCATTAACTGTAGCCATGCAAGGGCAAACTGTGAGGTAGATGGTCAGACAAGCACCTAAAATGATAGGGAGGGGGAGGGAAATTGCCCTCCAGGGCATCCGCTTTTAATGGAGACCCCCCCCCCACGCACCCGATCCCTTTCAGGGACCCTCCCTTTCTCTTTGCAGTGTGTCTGTGGCCAAGTCGAACTGATCAAATCTGGTCTCTTTAATTGAGTATGTGTGTTTGCTTGAATATGTCCCAGCTGAGCCCACAGGATAGACTCAAGGGGGCCGACTGTGCTGTCTTAAGCAGAGTTACTCCCTTCTGAGCCCATAGAAATCTAAATTTATAAGGGTGTGACTCTGCTGAGGATGGTGCTCTGGGACCTCTGTCTGGAAGCGTCCTAAGTTTAGCTGGATTGGACCATTAGGGCACAGTTTTTAGCACATGTTCTGTGAAGTGGATCTCAAGTTACTCAAAGTGACTTGTGAAAACAAATTTGAATATCTGAACATGAATAATTTTTTTTTGCATAAGTAGCTTCTACTTAACCTTTTAGCTGTAACTCAGAAGAAATATGTACCATCACGTCACAACGGGCTCTTTTTGTAGCAGGATCTCCTTTGCATATTAGGCCACACCCCCTAATGTAGCCAATCCTCCAAAAGCTTACAGAGCTGTTCTTACAGGAGCTACTGTAAGCTCTTGGAGGATTGGCTACATTAGGGGTGTGTCGCTTAATATGCAAATGAGTACCTGCTACAAAAAGAGCCCTACAGGAAGAGGTGTCAAGTGAGAAACAGGGGTGGTTTGCTGGTTCCCCCCTCCCCCCGGTTCACAGTCTTCTTTGATCTCCCTTCCAAGCACCAACCAGGCTTAGCTTCCGAGATCTGACAAGATTAGGCTATACCATGCTGCCTGCCCTTCCCAAGAGAAAAAACACGGTATTATTAAATATTCCCCCCCCCCCCAAGATTTGTGATGGGCACCAGGGTCTGTTGCTCACTTTCTGTCCCTTTGCTTCCTCAGACACTCTGGATTCTGGACTTCACCTGCAGAAAGGTACATTTTTCTTCATAGACAAATCAATTATTTCTAAACTAAAAAGCTTCACCTTACGATTTGTGTTCTTCTCCTTGGTGTTCTCAGAGATAACACTACTGAACGCTCTTGTTTTGTTCCTCAGAACCTTCCCCTCCCTGCCACAGCCAGTTCCTCCTCCTCCTGAGGAGGTCTGTAAAGGTGAAAGAAAAGGTGACCTCTGAGGGGATTAACTGCCTCCTTTCAGCCACCTGCCGCCATATTGAAATGACGGGGAAACGGTTGCTGGGCAGGAGCACTTGAGGGCCTTTGCAAATCCTCCCCTTGAGAGGCACAGACCAGGCTGGGTGTCTGCTTTCTCTAAAGCTGCGGTCACACACCTTAAATAATCCAGTTTCGATCCACTTTCCAACTGGATCTTGCTAGTTCACACAGTAAAATCCAATTGGAAAGTGGATTGAAAGTGGATTATTTAGTGTGTGTGACCACAGCCTAAGCAGATTTTCCTGCCAGCAGAAGCCCTGTTGTTGCTATGCTTTTTCAGCAGCTTCACCGATAACAGGGAAACCGTGCACGCCCATCCCTGTGTGGAAACCGCCATTAGAGCACCTGGGTCTCTCTAGAAGAGAGCCAGCATGGTGCGGTGTTGAAGAGCCGTGGACTCTTATCTGGAGAGCTGGGTCTGATTCCCCACGCCTCCTCCACGTGAAGCCTGCTTTGTGATCTTGGCTGAGGAGGTCTGTAAAGGTGAAAGAAAAGGTGACCTCTGAGGGGATTAACTGCCTCCTTTCAGCCACCTGCCGCCATATTGAAATGACGGGGAAACGGTTGCTGGGCAGGAGCACTTGAGGGCCTTTGCAAATCCTCCCCTTGAGAGGCACAGACCAGGCTGGGTGTCTGCTTTCTCTAAAGCTGCGGTCACACACCTTAAATAATCCAGTTTCGATCCACTTTCCAACTGGATCTTGCTAGTTCACACAGTAAAATCCAATTGGAAAGTGGATTGAAAGTGGATTATTTAGTGTGTGTGACCACAGCCTAAGCAGATTTTCCTGCCAGCAGAAGCCCTGTTGTTGCTATGCTTTTTCAGCAGCTTCACCGATAACAGGGAAACCGTGCACGCCCATCCCTGTGTGGAAACCGCCATTAGAGCACCTGGGTCTCTCTAGAAGAGAGCCAGCATGGTGCGGTGTTGAAGAGCCGTGGACTCTTATCTGGAGAGCTGGGTCTGATTCCCCACGCCTCCTCCACGTGAAGCCTGCTTTGTGATCTTGGGCCGATCACAGTTTTCTCAGAACTATTTCTGCACCACCTACCTCACAGGGGAGAGGAAGGGAAGGTGATTGTAAGCCGCTTTGAGACTCCTCCAGGGAGAGAAAAGCAGGGTATACAAACCTGTTCATCGTCGTCTCTCTAGAAGACTCAGAGAGTATCAAGGCAATGAAAATTGACAAAGAGAGTACTCCATCTTTCTGTGTTATACCTCTGAGGATGCCAGTCACAGTTACTGGCAAAACATCAGGTTCTACAAGGGCAAGACCGTGGCCACACAACCCGGAAAATCTACAGCAACTAATGAGCTCCGGCCGTGAAAGCCTTTGACAACAAAATCCTGCTTTGTTATCTTTTCCCCAAGTTACCTGTGCTTTGAAGCACAGAAGCTATTACTGAGGTGCTTTTGATTTTGTTTTCTGGGAGAGACCTTGAATGACAGGAGAAAAGGGATTTTTGTTTTTTAAAGCACATAATTAAAGGTCGGGGGGGAGTAGATTGGTCATTCCTGGGATACAGAAGAAAGATTGTACATCCCTGGAGGTCCATGCAAAACCCCCAAACGAGGACAAAATCCGTGTAATACCTTTCATTAGGAACAACTAAATTGACACAACATTGTGTAAGATTTCGAGGTCTTCATTGGGCAGGAAGTTACAGTCAAGAAACTGGTCTTTTTACACAGTTTCTTCTTCAGATTTTGATCAGTGGTTCAGGCCATGGCCTAGTAAAGATGGAAGTTGTTCAGGGTGGGGCAACAGTGGGAGGGCTTCTGGAGATCTGCTCCTGCTGGAGGACCTCCTGATGGCACCTGGGTTTTGGCTACTGTGTGACACAGAGTGTTGGACTGGATGGTCCATTGGCCTGATCTGGCATGGCTTCTCTTATGTTCTTCTGAAGTTTCGTTCTCTTGAAACATAGGTCAAGCTGCTTGTAGCATCAAAGACTGAGATAAGGGAGATGGGAGGTACCCCAGCAGCCGGTCCCACCTCTAGGCCTGGTAGCTTCAAGGGCACGAGAATTTGGGAGGGCGCATTCCATCTTGTTAGCGCCTGGAATGATGGGTGGGAGAAAGGGAGAAAGGCTCAGTTGAACCCATGCAGTGGCAGGTTGTTGTTCAGTCGCACAGTCGAGTCCAACTCTTCGCGACCCCATGGACCACATCACACCAGGCCCTCCAGTCTTCCGCCGTGCTCTGGAGTTTGCTTTCATGTTCATTGCCTTGATAACACTGTCTAACCATCTCATCCTTTGCTGTCCCCTTCTTCTTTGACCTTCAGTCTTTTCCAGCATCAGGGTCTTCTTCTCCAGTGAGTGCTCCCTTCTCATTTGGTGGCCAAAGTATTTCAGCTTCAGTATCTGGCCTTCCAGGGAACAGTCAGGGTTGATCTCTTTTAGGATTGACTGATTTGATCTCCTTGCAGTCCAGGGGACTCTCAAGAGTCTTCTCCAGCACCATAATTCAAAAGAATCTGTTCTTCGGCGCTTGGCCTTTCTTATAGTCCAACTCTTGCAGCCATACAGTACTACTGGGAATACCATTGCTTTGACCATACGGACTTTTGTTGGCAGGGTGACGTCTTTACTTTTTAGTATGCTGCCTAGCTTTGCAATCGGTTTCCTCCCAAGGAGCAGGTGTCTTTTAATTTCATGGCTGCAGTCACCGTCTGCAGTGATCTTGGATCCCAGGAACGTGAAGTCTGTCACTGCTTCCATGACTTCCCCTTCTATTTGCCAAGGGCCAGATGCCATTATCTTAGTTTTTTTGATGTTGAGTTTCAAGGCAACTTCTGCCCTCTCCTCTTTCATCCTGAGCAAGAGGCTCTTTAGGTTCATTTTCTGCCATTAAAGTGGTATCTGCACATCTGAGGTTGTTGATGTTTTCCCCGGCAATCTTAATTCCGACTTGTGATTCATCCAGGCCAGCATTTTGCATGATGTACTCTGCATATAAATTAAATAAGCAGGGTGACAATATACATACTTGTCGTACTCCTTTTCCTATGCTAAACCAATCAGTTGTTCCATATCCAGTTCTGTCGCTTCTTGACCCTTATACAGATTTCTCAAGAGACATGTGAGGTGGTCTGGCACTCCCATCTCTTTAAGGACTTGCCACAGTTTGTTGTGATCCACACAATCAAAGGCTTTAGCATAATCAATGAAGCAGAAGTAGATATTTTTCTGGTACTCTCTTGCTTTATCCATAATCCAGTGAACGTTGGCAATTTGATCTCTAGTTCCTCTACCTCTTCCAAACCCAACTTGTACTTCTGGCAGTTCTCTATCCACATACTGCTGAAGCCTAGCTTGTAGGATCTTGAGCATGACCTTGCTAGCGTGTGAAATGAGTGCAATTGTGCAATAGTTTGAACATTCCTTGGCATTGCCCTTCTTTGGAATTGGAATGTATACTGACCTTTTCCAATCCTGTGGCCACTGTTGGGTTTTCCAAATTTGCTGGCAAATTGAGTGCAGCACTTTAACAGCATCATCTTTTAAGACTTTGAATAGCTCAGCTGGGATACCATCACCTCCACTAGCTTTGTTGTTAGTAATGCTTTCTAAGGCCCATTTGACTTCACATTCCAGGATGTCTGGCTCAAGGTCAGTGATTACACCATTGTGGTGGTCAAGGACATTGAGGTCCTTCTTGTATAGTTCTTCTGTGTATTCTTGCCATCTTTTCCTAATCTCGTCTGCTTCTGTTAGCTCCCTACCGTTTTTGTCCTTTATCATGGCCAGCTTTGCGTGGAACAATCCCTTGATTTCTCCAGTTTTCTTGAAGAGATCTCTAGTCCGTTCAGGTTAATTGGCAAACCCCTCTGATCACCTGCTTAGCAACAAAGTTCCATCCTCGCTATACATTTGATTGGTTAATTAGAATCAGGACAACACAGGTCTCTGGGCATAAAGTAAAGGGTTTTTGTTCTAGTGCTTCTCTTTGCCCTGGGCTTCGATAAGCCTTGAGCATTTTGTCTGGATCACATCTGACTTGGGGACACCTCTCATTTGGTGGGGGTCTTCCTGAACAAAGACCTCGTCTTGGACTTTGGAACCTTGTTGGACTCAGTCCACTTTTGGTACGTTTCAGATCTTGAACCATTGTGTGTAAATGTGCTTAATTAGTCTTAGCTTTGTTCTTTGTATCCTCACTGTTCACTGCTCTGTTGCTGATTATTTTTGCACAATTTTAAATCACTTGATTTTTAGTCTTGTGGAGTTCTCGAAATCGGAAGGCTTCAGTCTGAATGCAGTATTTTAGCCCTCATTGGCTACAGCTACCCAAGTAATTGATTTATGAAACTCGCCTTTCAAGTGTCCTACCTTGCAAGGGTGACTTCTTTGACTTTTAGTTCCAGGAGAACCTGAGATTCTGTCCCTTGGTCTCTGGCTGTCTGTAGAAGGGGGTGCGAGGACTCACTCACATTTCAGCCTTTTTTGGTTTGAAGGGCTGTCATATAGAGGATGGTGTGGAGTTGTTTTCTGTTGCCCCAGAAGGTTGGACCAGAACATATGTTTTGAAATTAAAGGAGTTTTCGGCTAAACATTAGGAAGGACTTTCTGACAGTTAGAGTGGTTTCTCAGTGGAACAGGCTTCCTGGGGAGGTGGAGGGCTCTCCTTTGGAGGTTTTCAAACAGAGGCTAGTTGGCCACGTGACAGCCATGCTGATTTTGTGAACTTAGGCAGATCATGAGAGGGAGGACAGGAAGGGTTCCATCAGTGCTTAGTTCTCATGGCCCTTTCTTACATGCTCAAGGAAATGCTGATCACCACTTTGGGGTCAGGAAGCAATTTTTCTCCAGGCCAGTTTGGCTGAAGATTCTAGAGGGTTTTTTGTCATCTTCTGGGGGTGGAACAGGGGTCACTGGGGGTGTGTGGGGGGGAGGTGTTTGTGAATTTCCTGCATTGTGCAGGGGATAGGACTAGATGACCCTGGAGGTCCCATCCAACTCTACGATTCTATGAACGCCCCCCTTCCAAGGGATCCTGGTTGCAGACCTTGACTGTTACAACCTTTAAAAAGATAGAAAGGTGGAAAGCAGATTGTTCAGGTGTGAAGGTCCGATCTCACCTGCGTGGGCCATGGTGTAAAGGTCTGATCTTACTTGCATCCTCTGGGGAACGCAAGCAGGCCATTTAGCTTCACTTTATTTACAGCATGGTGGGAGGGACCTTATAGTCTGGTTTTTGTTCAAGGTAATGCATTCAGTTAATGCCAAATTAGCTCGAAAGCAAGAAATTGCAAGTAGATAAATAGGTACCACTTCGGTGGGAAGGTAACAGCGTTCCGTGCACCTTGGTGTTTAGTCATGCCGGCCACATGACCACGGAAACGTCTTTGGACAGCACTGGCTCTTTGGCTTTGAAACGGAGATGAGCACCGCAACCCTAGAGTCGGATTCGACTGGCTTTCGAGCAAGGGAACCTTTACTTTTAATACATTCAGTTAATGCCAAATTAGGTGGTATTGCCTCTCTTGAGATCAGGACTGAGAGCCACGACATGCTCAGCTCTTTCTGTGCCTCTGCTCATTTTCACGTGATTAGTGTTTGTGTAAATTGCACTTCCATGTGTGAGATTTCTGACAAAAAACACACACACCCTTTGAACAATATAAGCATTTTTCCTTTCTTTTCTTCTCTGCATAGGATAGGATATGGGAGGAAATAGATTGCGTTCCAGTGGGTGTTTATTGTGTCCTTTGTCTGCCTTCTCTTGAAGCACACAGGAAGACTGTTCAGAGGGTAGGAGGGCCTGTTGACCAAGGTGTTGTACATATTAGATTCCATGTCAAAAATGAAGTCAAATGAGGAGGAAGATCTATGTTTTATTTCAATTAACAAGAAAACAGTTGGACCAAATAGTCCATCCAAAATTGACTACTTTCTTCTCAGCATATTCAGGAGATATGCTTCAATTAACAGGAAAACAATTGGACCAAATAACTCATCAAAATTGACAGCTTTCTTATTTTTCTTCTTCTTCATCATCATCATCTTCTTCTTCTTGAACATATTCTGAACATATTCAGGAAATACATGATATTTTATACATGGACTGACATCATCAAGAAAACAATATTCAAAAAGCATAATTGGTTATAAAAGACAATGGTAATTTGAGTAATAATCCTCTGATTGGCCAGATGTAAAGAAACATATATCTACGTCAAATCTACGTAAAACCTAAGTGTTTACTTAACCTAACCTAAATGATAATGGACAAGGATTCTTCATATCAGACTAAAATCTTCTCTGACCCAGACACTGAAAGGTTTGCCCTAAGAACTACAGAATCATGAACTTTGTACCTATTATGTTGTCTGCTAACAATATCAGACCTACAAGAGGAAAGCCTATATAACAGGCCTTTCTAACATTCTAATAAAATATCGCTTAAAAGAGAAATCCATAAAACCAGGAAAAATATGAATATGAACAATCAAGAAGAAAAAAAACCATATAAAAAAATCTTTATATTTCCATTCATATTACAAAGGAGAGGGTGGCAAAGGTGGGAGGAGGCCATGACTGGCAGGAGAAGGGAACACAACAGGCCAGAAGGTGAAATCCCCCAGCTGATGCCGTTTCTCTTCTTGTCTCCTCATCTTCCTTCAACAGCAAATGTGACTCTGGATCCAGACACGGCCTATCCCAAACTCATCCTGTCTGAGGGTCAGAAAAGCGTGAGAGATGGAGAAAAAGCTCAAGCCCTGCCCAACAATCCTGAGAGATTTGACCAGCGCCATATTGTGCTGGGCCATGAGGGATTCACAGGAGGCCGCCATTTCTGGGAAGTCCTTGTGGAAAGTGAGGGAGACTGGGCTGTGGGGGTGGCCAGAAAGTCTGTGAGGAGGAAGGGAAGTATCACCTTGAATCCTGAGGAAGGGATCTGGGAGGCGGGGAAGTGGGGGGGCAGCTACAAGGCTTCTGTGAAAGGCTGTAGTCCTCCCCTCACCCTGACCGGGGAGCTGAAGAGGATCCGAGTGTGCCTGAACTACATTGGGGGGCGAGTGGCCTTTTTCGATGCTGACCGAGCAGCTCTTCTCTATGAGTTCTCTGGAGCCTCCTTCCTCGGAGAGACCCTCCTGCCCTTCTTTTGGGTATTAAAAAAAGGCCACCTCAAAATATCTTCCTAAGACCTTTTCTTCACACCAGGACCATCAATAAGAAAATATTATTCCTCAAGACCCTTCCCCTTTTTGAGTCCTGTAAAGGCCTCTCTGGACTCCCAGCCAGCAAAACTGACTTGAGTAAAATGGAAACGTTCCCCCCCCCCCGTGTCCCAACATTCCCTTTTTTCTTCGTAGCTTATTCCTCAAAACAACAGTTAACACATTTCCCATTATAAAGAACAGCAGGCTCGTTCCAAAGGAGGGTTCTGAATAGGCCCTCCCCAGCCTCCCCTCTCCTCAAGCACGAGAGGAACAACCTCCAGAGCCTACAGAGGAAGAAGAGGCCCTGAGAGTTTAAATTAGTAGTCTGGACTTTTTCTTTCTTTTGCTTTCCTGGGCACCATCTGTTAGGATTTGCCTGTGTTCAGCCTGCCGTTTCTGAAGGGCACTGAAGATCCTGCCCCTATCAAAGTTGATACCTTCATAGCACTTGGGTTTCAGTTACACCAATGATTGTACAGATATTATGCTTACGATAAAGTTATGTTTCCTTGAAAACTCTGCTGCCTGGAAATTTTTGGGGGGTGGGGGATTTTAAGGGTCCTCTCATTTCTTGACTTGAACCATCCCCAGGTCTCCACATGGAAAGAAAAATCAGAAGGGGGATTTGCGTAGCCAGGGTTCTTCTTCTGGGTTACACTTGTATCAAAGTTTTTTCTCCTGAAACCTTTATATCCACACTATCGTCTCAGTCTCCTTTAATTGTGTTTTCGAGGAACTGGGTGCTCAAAACCCAGTTGTCCTCAACAGCGGCTCTTTGTGAGGGAAGTTAGGCCAAGAGCTAGTGAACTTCGCAGGTGAGCAGGAATTTGAATTCAGGCCTTGCCTGTTCAAGTCCACTGCGCCATGCACTGCAACACACTGGCTTTCAGTGTGTACAATCATACTAGTGTGTGATCTAGAATTCAGGAAAAAAAATCTGCTGATAACAAGCAGGGGACCCCCTCAGACTCAGGGGGGAGTCCCATCCTCCGCCCACCCTTGCTTGCCATCTTGGCCACCGATCAGTCACCCTGTCTCCTACGCTCTCCCCCACCTACTGCTGCCTCCGCCTGGCTGGCTTACTGGGTAGTGGCATGGGGGCAACAGCGGCAGTGGCCAGTTTGACTTTTGAAAGAGAGAACTCCGTGTTACACTTTAGTGCCTAAATCTTCTGATTTAATATTTGGAACATTTTGGGTAAGTGTACTGTATGTATGTCTGTATAATTTATGGGTGATTGGGTTTACACGCACATTGTAGAGCACTTACATTGTAGTTCTTATGGCATCTTTAGGAGACAATTCTTCTGACGAAAGGAATTTGTAGAGAACTGTTTCAGCTGTTAAAGGCTGTTTCAGCAGACAGAAAAATCCCATTACAGGGCAACAAGCTTTATTTTATTTATTTATTTATTTGATTTTTATCCCGCCCTCCCGCCGAAGCGGCTCAGGGCGGCTTACAACATTAAAACCAATAAAACAATGCCTCTAAAACAATCTATAACAGTACAATAAAATCGCTATTTACACACAGTACAACATACCCATGGCGGCAACTATAAAGTGCAATCATGCTTAGTCTGAGTTGTTAAATGCTTGACGGAATAGCTCCGTCTTCACCGCTCTCCGGAACTGGCAGAGATCCCGGAGTGCATGGATCTCATGAGGGAGCTGGTTCCATAATGTTGGTGCAGCCAAGGAGAACGCCCTAGTTCTAGTAGTTGTTAGTTTGGCATCCCTAGGGCCAGGGGGGGACTAGCCGGTCCTGCGACCCAGATCTCAGTGCTCTCGGGGGAACGTACGGGGAAAGGCGGTCCCGCAGGTAGACAGGCCCCAGACCATAAAGGGCTTTAAAGGTCATAACCAGCACCTTGAAGCGTATCCGGAACGCTATTGGCAGCCAGTGCAGCGCCCTCAGCACCGGTTGGATGTGTTCCCTCATAGGGGCACCCATCAACAACCTAGCTGCGGCATTCTGCACCAGCTGCAGCTTCCGAAGTTGCCCCAAGGGCAGCCCCATGTAGAGAGCATTGCAGTAATCCAACCTCGAGGTAACCATCGCGTGGATCACTGACGCCAGATCATTGTGTTTGAGGAAGGGGACCAGCTGCCTAATCAGCCGTAGATGGTAAAAGGCTGCCTTGGCAGTGGCTGCTACCTGGGCCTCCATTGTCAAGGAAGCATCCAGGAGCACTCCCAAGCTCCGGACCCTCAGAGCTGGCACCAATGGCGCCCTACCGAAGGCCGGAAGTGGGA
>NW_015168685.1:495330-495491 GCF_001447785.1 Gekko japonicus
TCCAGGTTAGAGCCAGACTGGCCGTCCAACAACAGAGCTGGGTGTCATCAGCATATTGATGGCAACCCAGCCCATGCCTCCGGGCAATCTGGGCAAGGGGGCGCATATAGATGTTAAACAGCATTGGCGAGAGCACAGCTCCCTGAGGCACTCCACATTCT
>NW_015168685.1:495635-495769 GCF_001447785.1 Gekko japonicus
GATGCCTACGGAGGTTATCCGTGAGGGCCACCAGTGCTGTCTCAGTCCCGTGGCCCGGGCGGAAGCCAGACTGGAACGGATCCAGCGCGGAGGTGTCATCCAGAAAGGCCTGCAACTGTGTCGCCACCGCCCTC
>NW_015168685.1:498004-498161 GCF_001447785.1 Gekko japonicus
TCCCTTCCCTTCGATTTCCGCCTGTTCCCACCGCTGTACCTTCCCCTCCCCAAGAGCTCTTGAATTCCCTGCCCTGCCACTTCTGCACCTGGTTGTCTTTGACTGCCACTCGGCACATCCCCAGATCCACCCGCGAAGTGGATCTTGAAGTTGGCGG
>NW_015168685.1:498579-510462 GCF_001447785.1 Gekko japonicus
GGCAACAAGAAAACATCCGATCCCTCCTGAACAGCAGACGACAGACTGTTCTTCCTAACACAAATGGGCTTCGACCCCATCTTCTCATAGACTGGGGGGAAAGGCGGTGGTGATGACTCTTCCGCTTCCATATGTGTCCCATTCGGAGCAGATATCGGATGTTGGAGGGTCAAGGCATAGTCTGCTTCCCTCAACTCATCAGCCAGGGATTTATTTTTGGTAGGCGCACTCAGGTCCATGGAAACTACCCAGTGTGACCTCATATCAAGGTCCATTTCAAAGTTAGTCCCGTTCTGGCATTTTGTTGAGGGTCCCCCCACAGATACATCCAACACATTGCTTCCATCTCAAGGGGGTATAGGAGGACTAACTACCGTCTTCCCCCATCAGAGACTGTGTCTCTTGACGCAGAGGCTGATCCTTCAATCTGTTATATATATTGCTGTTACTTATCAACTTGACATCTGCACTTGACATGGACCCACGAACATTGGGCTCCACCTGTGCCGGTAGCTCTGTAGCACTATTCCGTTGTTGCATCACACATTGGGGAGTAGGACCCATACCCCCTTTGGAGTAATTCACTTTTAAGGTCTTGGGGCACAAAGGGGCTCGCACCAAATCTTTAAAAACCCTGGTCACATGGATTCCATATTTAATAAAAACCAGTTTCCCCCTAGACATCATTTTCATGGGAATCATATCGTCTTTAAAATGCAAAGCGACTCTAGCATATCTTCCAATACTAGGCAGCCTATCATAGGAACACAGTGGAATATCAGGTTTAGTACAGTTAAGCAATTGGCACAGAGATCTAACAATAGTTGTATAGTTTCTCCAATTAAAGGAGTCAGTCTGTGCAATATATGAGATAGCCACCGAATTTCTCTGAAGAATGAGGGAACTAATCATCGGCCTCTTCCTTCTGGTATCACTCTGTAATATTAAATTGCCTGCAACTGATTTCCTAACAGTCGTCGTCTCAGTCCGTGATTTAACTCCAGCTCTGCCTAAGTTATATGCAGTAGCCAAGTTATTGATAGCTTCCTTCACAGCAGATACCTTGTTGTCAATGTCCTTAATCCTATCTAACAACAAGGCCAAGGTCTGGGAGGTTAGCATTGCCCCTTTAGAAAATGACTCCATCATACCCGACAGCTCCTGGGCGCATCGTGAACTTAGACCAGGGCATGACTCCGTGTTTATTTTACCTTGACGAGAGACTCTCTCTTCGTCACTCAGGAGCACCATACAGTCCGACTCCAAAGCAGCATATCTGTTGGTAAGACTGATGATTTCTGGCTGAGAGTTAGAGATAGATTGATCTATCTTCTGTTGTTTTCCCTCTTCTAAGTTGGCTGCCTCAGAGGCAGAGTGTCGATGCTTCCTATTAGACATAAAGTCTAAATATTCCTTCCCTTTGTTATCAGTAGCCGACACTCCTTGCCACTGTAGCAATGCAGATAACAGCCACCCCACAAGGTTGGGCCAAAATACTTGGAAGGAGAAAGGCTCGTGGGGGAGTATTCCTCGATTCAGCGTCATTTACAGGAAGGGAAACGCCCCCGTCGCTGCTCGGAAAAGGGGAGAAAGCGAAACTAACTTTCCTGCTCTCCCTCCCCTTCGTCGAGGCAGCCATGGCGGCAGGGGGTCCCGCGCAAGAGCTCTGCGAGGAGGCCTCTTGCTCCATCTGCCTGGACTATTTCCGGGACCCGGTGAGCATCGCCGAGTGCGGCCACAGCTTCTGCCGGGCCTGCCTGACCCGCAGCTGGGGGGAGTCGTGGAACGACAAGCCTGCCTGCCCCCAGTGCAGGAGAAGGACGCGGGAGGGGAGCCTCCGCCCGAACTGGCAGCTGGCCAACCTCGTGGAAGTCGCCAAGAAACTCAGTCTGCAGGAGGGGAAAGAGGTAGGTAGGTGAGGTGTGTGTGTGTGTGGGGAGTCTGCGAGAAGTGCCGGGAGCTCCGGAGGTCTTCCTGCCAGGACGAGTAAGCCCCCCTCTGCCTGGTCTGCGGCAGCTGTGAGGAGCGCAAAGAGGGGGTTCCTCTGGAGGAGGCTGCCCGAGGAAGTCGGGAAAGACATCTGGGGATCTGGATGCGGCACGGCTGGAGGTTCTTCTTGGCTCCTCTGTAGATTCAGTCCTGTGAAAACAATCTTCGTTTAAATGCAAATAGTGATGGGCATTATTAAATCGGTGAAATGTAGGCACCTGAGGGCGAAGTGGGACTCGGCCAGCCTTGGCTTGATAATATGTGGAAATGCTCCTTCCCCTGGCCCCTCCCCCCACACATCTGGTTCTCCAGAGTCTGGAAAGTGGAGAGGGGGCTGGGCGGATCCTGGCCGAGTCTGATCCAGCAGTGCTCTCAGTGTGCCTCATTTCAGCGGAAGTGGAGACTGCCCTGCGTCTTCTCCTGTGCCACTCAAATGTCACTTTGGGACAAAGCTCAGGGCCACATTATGACTTTAGTGGGCCCTGGGCACTTTTGACTTTAAATACTTAAATTTTTTAAAGGCAAAATTTAAATTTTTTTCATGGGCCCTAAACATTTCATTTTTTTCTTTTTTCTTTTTTTTTAACTGCCCCCCAAAGGGGCAGGATTTTATTACATTTTCCACATAATGTACAGAAACATAACATATACATACATATACATACATACTAACATACAAATACATGGAGGTTATTCTTAATTCTACCAATATTTATACTAATACCTATTCCACCTTAATAACAATTTCTCATGAACTGTGTAAGCAACTTTTCTGGCTCTATCATCCTAACAGGTACATATTTCATTTACGGAAATATTTCAGGTATATATTTCATTTACATTTCATTTCTTTCTGATGTGAGCATTTTCTTCAGCCCTAAAAATTCATTTTTCTTCTTCTGATTTTAAAAGAAACGAAAACATTTCTGTGGGCCCTAGGAGCTGTGCCTGATGGATAAGTCAGCCCTGGCAAAGCTCTCAAGGTCATTGCTGCTGCTGGCTGATTACAATATGATATCAAATATAATACATATAATATTATTGCACTCCCCCATCAGCCATAAAGTGGCTCACAAAGCAGCAGCTAGTAATAAACACCTGAGGAGTGGGTCCTCTTTCTGATGGGGGGGGGGCTGGCTGCCACCTCTTCTCTTCCTCTGGCAGCCCTCTCGGTATTGGTGCCTCACCCAGCCTTCCACTGACAGGCCACCATCAGAGGGCCTTGTGCCCTGTGATCCCATTTCTGCCCACTTGGGGGTGTGTGCGGCCTGTTATTTCTATTGGCCATCAGTCCCCTTGGCCCTCCCCTCCTGAGACTGAGCTGTGGGGCCAGTCCCAGAGATTTCGCTGCCCAAGGAGGACCGTGCCCAGCCCCCCAAATGCGGGCCTCTGGTGCAGTGGGGCTTCCAGGACTGCGAATCTGTCACTGGTGTTATCCGACCTGCTCTCTAAGAAAGTTCGGGCGCCCAAGTCTGAGTTATCTACCACAGTGGGCGGGGCGTGAGTTCTGGCCCAATGTATACAGAGGTTGGATTGGCCAATGAAACGCTCGCTGTTTCAGGAAGTCAGACAACACACTAGACTTATGAATAAATGTTGCCTTTTACTAAAGCAGTTTCTTCAGACATACAACAACAGAAGCATACAGATTCTCACAAGATCCTTAGTTACAATAGTTCATGGAAAGCAATCAGTCTGGAAAATAACAAAAGCATCTAATAAGGGGAATCACACAGTAGGATATCGATCATACTTATCTGTGGTTCCTGCTGAGAGAAGAAATCTCGTAGTAGAAAATGGGCAGCTTAAGGGTCAGTAAGCTAACTCTATAAGCACACGAGCTGTACCAGCCAAGCAAACGTGTGGGTTCTCTGGTCCGGATTCCAGAGAACACAGTTAGATTCACCTGCAGTACTTAAGTTGCGGGGGGGGGGGAACGCAGTGCAAGAGCGCAATGCAAAAGAGTTGCAAGAGAGCAAGGTAAGAGAGCGTTGCAAGAGAGGTGTGCAAGAGAGAGAAACAAAGGCTGCGTTTCTCTTTTTAAGACCTTTGTTTCGGGGCAGGCTTCACCTATCGTAAAACCTGGGGTTCGTCATAAGAACATAAGAACATAAGAGATGCCAATGTTGGATCAGGCCAAAGGCCCATCCAGTCCAACACTCTGTATCCCACAGTGGCCAGAAATACCAGTGCCATCAGGAGGTCCACCAGTGGGGCCAGGACATTAGAAGCCCTCCCACTGTTGACCCCCCCCAAGCACCAAGATGACAGAGCATCACTTGCCCCAGAGTCCCTATCTATACCTTGTGGCTAATAGCCACTGATGGACCTCTGCTCCATATGCTTATCTAATTCCCTCTTGAAGCCGTCCATGCTTGTAGCCGCCACCACTTCCTGTGGCAGTGAATTCCAAGTGTTAATCACTCTTTGGGTGAAGAAGTACTTCCTTTTATCCGTTCTAACCCGACCGCTCAGCAATTTCATGGAGTGCCCACGGGTTCTTGTATTGTGAGAAAGGGAGAAAAGTACCTCTTTCTCTACCTGCTCTTTCCCATGCATAATCTTATAAACCTCAATCATGTCACCCCTCAGTCGTCGTTTCTCCAAGCTAAAGAGCCCTAAGCGCCTTAACCGTTCCTCATAGGGAAAGTGTTCCAACCCTTTTATCATTCGAGTTGCTCTTTTCTGCACTTTTTCCAAAGCTATAATATCCTTTTTAAGGTGTGGTGACCAGAACTGCACACAGTATTCCAAATGAGGTCTCACCATTGATTTATATAGGGGCATTATTATATTGGCTGATCTGTTTTCAATACCCTTCCTAATAATCCCCAGCATAGCATTGGCCTTCTTTATTGCAGTCACACACTGTCTCGACATTTTCAGTGAGTTATCTACTACAACTCCAAGATCTCTCTCTTGATCAGTCTCTGCCAGTTCAGACCCCATCAACGTGTATTTATAGTTAGGATTTTTGGCTCCAATGTGCATCACCTTGCACTTGGCCACATTGAACCCCATTTGCCATGTTGACGCCCACAAAAAGTGCTTCTGAGCATCCCCCCCCCATCCAAATGGCCAAAAGTCAGAGCAAGATGGCGACTGGAGATCTGTTGGCAGAAAGGCTTCCCGGAGGGCAAAGGGCTCTGCAGGAGTTAATGATTCCTTAGAGGGAGTGGTTGAGGGATTGCTTGTGAGAGTTCAGAAAAAGGAGTTAGGCGGTTCCCAGGTGAAAGCCATCGGAACCCACAGGTGCTCCACCTACTAATGCCTTTATGGACCCAGGAGGTGAAGGAATTTCCTTTTTTAATTTATTTTGCATTTTAAAATACAGAAGAATTAAGTTACAAGGAAGGCAACCCCCCCCCCAATCAAACTCAAGCTAACTCACTTCAGAATGTATAAGAGGTTGTTATGCCAGTATGAGAATCCAGAATCGTCATTCGGTTGTAAGGTTAAAGGCGTTGTCTGGAGCTCCACCTAGGAGGAGATGCTGTCTGTGAGAGGGGGGACGGTCTGGCTTGGAGTTAAATCTGAAAGGTGGCTTAAAAATCTGTCAGGGCCCATCCATATTCATGCAGTTCCAGCTTCACCACCTTACAGATTTGGATCTACTTTTGGAGATTTGTCATAGTAGAGAGAAGGGGAAGAGAAGAGATTGGATTTATACCCTGCCCTTCACAACCCGAAGGAGTCTCAGAGCGGCTTACAATCCCTTTCCCTTCCCCTCCCCACAGCAGACACCCTGTGAGGTGGGTGGGGCTGAGAGAGCTCTGAGAGAACTGCTCTTGAGAGAACTTGTGACTGACCAAGGGTCACACCAGCAGGTGCAAGTGGAGAAGTGGGGAAGGAGGAGTGAAGAATCAAAGCCGGTTCTCCCAGATTAGCATCCATGCTCTTAACCACTACACCAAACTAGCTCTCTGCACCAAACTGGCTCTTGTTAAGTAGCATTGTTAAATCAGATTAAAAACGTTAATTATTGATAAATATACAAGAATGTGCATGTATTTATTACAAAGTAGGTTAAAAGGCAGATACTGGGCCTGGTGATTGCCTCAGTAAAGAATCAAATTGTGGCTCTTCCGGTTATGGCTGTGCGCCTGGCGACCGACTCTCGGGTGAGCTCCCGGAGTCGGATCACCCACACGCCGTCTGGAGGGGTCCCGCTCAGGCGGAGATCCTAAGGAGCCTTTGTTATAAGGCTCCGAACCAGGGGGTGCTTTTGAGAGACTGGGGGATGCCTCTTGCCGGCACACAAGCCGGGAATTGAGGCTCCCCCGCCAAAGTCTCTCCCTGCCCCAAACGGCTCCAGCTGCGTTGTGCCCTGTAATGGGGAATAGCAAAGCCGCCGAGAAAGCGGAGTGGTGGAGCGTGTGAATAGAGTCGGAAGAAAGAAGCAAGCGATAAACTGTAAGCCGGCGTTCGAATTTTAAGCGGTGGCATTTGAAAAAGAAAGCCTTACCCCCTCCCAAAAAAGCGAAAGGGAGGAGGGATCACCTCCTCCGTACTAAAAAGAGACTTTAAAATAAAGCGGGGGGGGGGAGCGAAAAAAAGCATGAGCGGTTTACCTTGCTGGGAGGGAGAAATAAACGGAAAGGAGGGAAGCTTCCTTGAGTGCTACGGCACGAAACTTTGAAGTGTAAACAAAACTGAATCATGGCGGGGACTAAAAAAGTACAAGAAAAGCTGCTGAAGAAGATGGGAGGGACTTCCGCCCAAAGCTCTTCCCCTGCAGGATCTGCTGTCAATCAGGAAGAAGGTGCTCTTGCGCGCCATCTGCTGGAAGAACTGCAAAAGATTAACCAAAAACTTGATTCTATGGAATGTGCTTATACCTTACAGCAGAAAAAAATGACAGAAACAGCCGAAAAGGTAGATGACATCGCAAAAAAATGTCTGGCATCAGCCGAAGAAGTACAAAAAGTTAAGAAAAAGGTCATTAAAGTTGAGAACTATCAAGAAAAACAAGACAAGAAATTATTAATGCTTCAAATGGAAAAAGCAAACTTAACCCTTCGGTTCCAGGGATTGAAGGAAGAAACAGGAGAAGATCTAAGAGACATACTGGCTCCACTAACTGGCAACGAAGCGGAAAAATTAAAAGAAGAAATGGATGTGACCTATAGGGCCTATTCCAATTAAACAAGAAAAAACAAATTGCCAGCAGAAGTGGTTGTAAAATTTACAAAGCAACGTCTCAGAGATCAGATATTAAAGGTGACATCAGCTACACCCCTGAAAATTGGAGATCAGTCGATAAGAACTTTAAAAGATGTTACATTTGAAATAAGAATGAAAAGAAAAGAATATAAAGGATTGACCAGATTTCTACAAAATCATCAAACAAATTACAAATGGCTGCTGCCCGAAGGACTGACTTTCAAGTATAAAGAAAAGAGAGAAAGGATTGACTCTATCTTTAAGGCTCAAGAATTTTTGGAAAGGCACGCCAGTAAAGAAGAAGAGGCAGAACTGGCCAAGTGGATGACGGAACTGAATGTAGAAGACAGCAGCTCGGAGGGAGAGCTAAAGGACGAGGAACCCAAAGGAGCGACTGCCCTGAAGTATAAATTGAGAGACAAGAAAAGCAAAGACCCCAGACACTACTAACACACTAATTGCCTGGTTAACAGAGATGGAGAAGAAATGAACACCGGTCTACAGAAGCAATGATTGACTCTAATTCTTAACATGAAAAGATTAATATACTAATATTTTAACACCACTCACCCATTTCTTTATCCATCTATATACCCTCCCTCTTTCTTGACCCTAAGCGAAATATCTCTCCTTTTTAGGAGAGGGAATAAAGCTATTATAAAAAAAAAAAGAATCAAATTGTGCAGTGACAACAAAAACACACGTCATTATTGACCCTGACCACACGTGTTCTGGCCCATTTGTCTTCCTCAGTGGTCAGACTAATGATATTACAGAATGGCTCCTAAGATTACAATGCAACAGTTATTTCTAATAAACTGACCAAGATGAAATTTTGTACTGGTTATTGTCTGTGACCAAAGGCAAAGATATTAATCAGAGGCCTCATTCTTTTTTCTTTTTTCTTTGTATTTGTGTGTCTGTGTTCACATGGAAGTCATGGCGGCCTCTGGTGACTGACCCCTCCTGGGGGCCTGGAGGATATTCAGAGAGGTGGCTGAATAAAGCCTGCCCCTGCCTCCCGACTGCTGGTATTCCAAGGAGGCCTCCTATCCAAGTACTTGCCAGAGTCAGCCCTGCTTAGCTTCCGAGATCGGGCTCGCCTGCTCTGTCCAGGTCAGGGCCAGAAGCCTCATTCCCGAGTTTGCTGCCACGGTCAGGTACACTTTCCTGTAGTAATGGTTCAATTGTGTACCTTTCTTGCGTGGTCAGAAAGATTCGATGCAGCCAGGAGGCAATAGTGATGTCAGGAGCCATTCTGTAATGTCATCGGTCTGACCACTGAGGAAGACCAACGGGCCGAAAGGCGTATGGTCAGGGTCAATGTTGATGGTCAATTTTTGTTTATTTATCAATATTTAATGTTTTTAATGTGACTAGCAATTATTGGGCCTATACATTTATATCTTCTTAACCTTTAGGTTTATTTATTTAATTTATTTATTTTATTTCATTTATACGCCGCCCTCCCCGCACGCGGGCTCAGGGTGGCTTACATAGGCACAAAGTACGATACAATAAACAGTTAAAACAAGTTAAAGACCGCAAAAGGTCCCGCAGGGCCCTGATCTCCTCCAGGAGCTCATTCCACCAGGTAGGAGCCGCCACCGAGAAGGACCTGGCCCTCGTGGTAGCAAGCCTGGCCTCTTTCGGGCCCGGGGTCACCAGACGGTGTTGTGACCCCAACTTTAGTGCTCTTTGGGGCCTGTATGGGGAAAGGCAGTCCCTCAGGTATGCCGGACCCTGGCCATATAGGGCTTTAAGGGTAAGCACCAGCACTTTGAAACGGATCCGGTACGCTATTAATTCAGTTCAGTTTGGGTTACGTTCCCCTCCCCCTTTTTTCAATTTCAGTTGTCATCATAGCCCCTCAAGTATGCCCACTTCAAGAAAGGAACTGGGTGGGGTGTTTGGGGGCTCCGCTGGCACACTGCAAATGGCGGCTCAAGGCAGGTGTCAGGAGGAGGTGGTTTACATGGAAGCAGGAGCTGTGAGTCCTTCATTGACTTTCAAAGGAATCTGAGGCTTAATGAAAACCTCCGCAACCTCAATTTCTCCCACCAACCTCAGATGGGGGAAGACATTATGGGACCTGGGTTTGTTTATGGAGAGGGAGGGTGATGTAAAAGAAAGGAAAGGTACCTCCAGCCCACTGGCCTCCACTTCCTAACAGTGCAATTGGCCATTTGGAAAAAAGGAAAGGGAAAAAAACCTCCCAGACTCTCCAATCCCTGATCTTTCTCCATTTAGAAGTAGAACCTAAAATGCGAGGAGGGCTGTTGGTCACTCTGTTCAGTGCTCTTGGACGCTGGTGGCTTCTCAGAACTATCGCATTACCCCTCCCATCACACAGATAAAATACCTCCCCTCCCAAACGCATAGAGTTACACTTGATAGCGCCCAGCTTTTATACACAAACACATATAAAAATAGTGTTAGTGTGTTATTTTTAAACTGAACAAGGCACTAAATATATATCCAGTCATTACAAGGGGAGGTAGACTTCTGAGGGGAAAAATGAATCCTGTTTCTTTGTTTTGGGCATCAGGCGGGTGTGGAAGCCGGAAAAGGGGGAGTTTGCCAGAAGCACCAGGAGCCCCTGAAGCTCTTCTGCAAGGACGACGAAGCCCTCATCTGTTTGGTCTGTGACCGATCCAAGGAGCACAGAGATCATGAAACCCTTCCACTTGAGGAGGCCTCCCAAGAGTACAAGGTAGGAAATCTACGCAATAGAGGTTGATGGGGAAGAGAAGAAGAGATTGGATTTATACCCACCCTTCACTACTTGAAGGAGTCTCAAAGCGACTTAATTCCTTTCCCTTCCCCTCCCCACAAGAGATACCTTGTGAGGCAGATGGGGCTGGGAGAACTCTTTTGAGAACTGTCCTTGAAAGAACAGCTCTGATAGAACTTGTGACTGACCCAAGCTCACCCAGCAGCTGCATGTGGAGGACCGGGGAATCAAACCTGGTGCTCCCAGATTAGAGTCCTCACTCCTAACCACTGCACCAAAGAGCCATAGATCTGTGCCTTTGTCTCTTTGCAGGGAAACGCTCTAGTTTCCTCCCCAGCCTCTGGGCTGAAACTGGGGAGTGAAAACACCTCTTTGCTGCCTCCTTCATGGGCGTCATGGCCCCCTTTTAATTGCCTCCAGTCCCCCTGCTGAGGCCAATGTGGGGTTATATGGGGAAACGAACTCACTTCCTGTCTAGGCTTTTGTGTGCAAGCACTCTTCTGTATCTGTATCTGATCTTCTGTGTCTACCAGTCTTAACCCCGCACCCCCTGCTTTCCTGATTTCAGTTGCTGTCCTTGAGTTTGGCACAGCATTGTGGTCTTTCCACTCTGCTTCCCAGTTTTCCCTGGATCTGCTGTCGTTTTTTCTCCCCTCAGACCTGCTTTGGATCATTCTTTCAGGGTCATATCAAAAGAGGTTTTATGGGAAAGTGTGGAATGGAAGGCATCAGTTTTCAGAACACCTCCCCCCCACTTCGGGTGAGCTTTTTGCCATGTAAGTTGTCAGTGCTGGGCATATTGCTGGAGCACTAACACAATACAGTGATATAGTAGTTTTTGATGCAAAAAATCCACCCTGTGGCAGGGGGGTGTCACGGTGGGCAAGAGGGTAACGCACGGATTAAATCTCCGTGGGGAAGCAGCACGGGCACTGTGAGTATCTTTGCATTCGTAGTGGTTGTCAGAAGAGAATGGGGCACCATCCCCACGAGGAAGCTACCTGTGTCCAGCATTTGGGAAATGTTGTTATTAAAGATCCCGTTACGGACATCTGGCAGTTATATCCCGTTTGACCCTTAGTGACAGTTTTGCTTCTCTTATGCTTTAAAGTAAACTTCTATAAAGAATTCAGTCTCCATTTTGGGTCTCCCCCCGCCCCCCCATCCAGGATCAGTTCTGCAGCCGTCGGGAGATTCTGAAGAAGGAGAGAAAGAGAATCCTGGCATATAAAAGAGTCGTGGAGAAGGAAAGCCACGAGCTGCTCGTAAGTGTCCCTGTGGCTGGGGAATGAACAGATTCTAGAACACATACTGGAGAAAACAGTGGAGTCCAGCTACAGAAAAGTCAACCCAGTTGGGCTCCCCCCTCCTTCCCACTTGGAAGTTCGGTGCACAGATGGTCCCCCAGGGGGGTGGGCAGCTCCTGGTTAGTTTATCCAGATCTAAAACATTTTTGTTGTTGTTGTTCTCTGCTGTTTTTGTCTGGGGCAGAATCAGTTGACTTCCCAAGGCGTTCTCTGCTGTGGGTTGATGAACTTGTGTGTCCAGGTGCCCCTTGTGTGCATGCACCAACACTGCAAGCCAGGAGAAGTCTCTGAAAAGAGATAAGCCCCCCTGCCCCCCAAATACTTGCTAAAAATGCTGGTAGAGCTCCCTCCGATCCTGAATTGAGCCACAGGGCATTCAGTAATTCTAAGGGGGAAAGTGCTTGGGATGCTCAGTAGCATGTAGATTTTCCCCCTCCACACTTTTTCTTGCCCAAAATGCAGTCAGGGAAGCTGCAGTTTCGATCTGGAGGCCAGGCGAGGGGAAGGGGCTTCTGAGCTCTTTGGCCCTCAGTGGTGTTTCTACTAAGACATCATATCTCGTCCTCTGATCTGAACTGGGGGAGTCAACATATGGAGGGTGTTTTAGTGTGGGGACAAGCGGACTCAAGGAGCCTCTTCTACTCTCTGGGTCTTCTGCTGCAGACTTAATCCTCTGGTCCTGGTGAATCT
>NW_015168685.1:510781-512978 GCF_001447785.1 Gekko japonicus
CCTCATCCGGGAGATGGAGGAGAAGAGTCAGCAGTCGGCCAGTGAAATTCTGCAGGTGAGGGGGTGGCGGGAACAGGCAGGGTCCCCCTTGGGGAGAAGGCTGAAGGCTGGCTCCAAGCCCTTTCTATGCCTCCTTCACTGGGGCAGAAAGCAAATGTTAATGTTGCGAGTGCGTTCTTGTTTCCTTTCTGCCCACGTGCCCCTCTGTGTTTGCCTGTCTAGCAGCACGAGCTCTTCCTCTGTTGCTTTTCAAAATCCAGCTTACTGTTGGATCAGTATTTTTACATCTTAATTTTGATATTAAATGAAAGAACACTAATGAATGCATTTTACTGAAACCAGGAAATATCGAAAAAGGCTTCAGGTATTTTCCTTAGGATAAGTATGGTTGATGCAGTCATGCGCCATCCAGTGTTCCTGCCTTCGGGGTGAATATTGTGGGTTGGAAATGTTGAAAGCATCAAGTGCCACATGGACCCACAGCCATGGAGCTGCTTCCAGCTGATCGTGGAAGAGCCGTTTGTCAGCTGGGCTGGAGGGTCTTGGGCCTCTGCCTGGGTCTCTTCGCCCTTTTGTGGCACACTCTTGCTCTCCCACCTGCTGCTGTTCTCCTGGGATCACAGTGGTAAGGAGGGATGGCCGTTAGTTGGGCCATTAGTGAGCTGCATGAGAAGATGGCAGATGGAGGAATCTCTGAAGCGTGTGTGTGTGTGTGTGTGTGTGAGAGAGAGAGAGACCAACACACAGAAGGAAAACCTGCTTCATGGGTGTAGCTCTTTGTGACAACCAGAAATGAGGGCCTGTATGCAGGGTTTTCTGCAGCCACTCTTAAAAGGAGGGTGAGGGTGGCAGTATATTGTGCACCACTGAGTTCTCAAATCTGTCATCCATGTGCACTCTGAAACGACTTCTCTTTGCCTGCTGATGTCATTTCCTCAGGAAGAAGTTCCCCCACTTTCGGAAGGTGCAGCTCCTGTCCTTGAGGGCGACACACAGAGAAAGGAGTCAGAATGCCTCTCTCTCCCCAGGGTCTGAGGGGTCTTCCCAGAGTGACCTGTGGCACGTGTTGAGTTTCCTCTTCTCTCTTTTTCTCTCTTCGCTTTTTAGGACGTCCGAAGCACCTTGCAGAGGTAAGTGGATCCCTCTCCCTCATTGCCCAACTGATGCTGGGATGGATCTGAAGAAAGCAGGAGGTGAAGAAAGTGGCCCTTCAGGCTCAGGACCACCACCACAGATCTCAGTCCATTTGTTCCTGGCAAACGACAGCTGCAGATGAACGTGGTCTCAGGGGCAGAAGCTCATGCCCCACAGCAGCACGTGGGCATGTTTTGTCTCTTGTCCCATTTCTTTCCTGCCCTTCCTCTATAGAGCTCAAGGGAGCGTACTTGATTCTCCCCTCCGCATAACAGCCCTGTTAGATAAGTTTAGCTGCAAGGCAAAGAGAATGGCCCAGGAGGACCACCCTGCAAGCTGGAGGGCTGAGAGGGGAGCCAGGGCCTCTGCGGTCCTAGTCCACCTCTCTGCCCACTGGAACCGCAGTAGCTTCGTCCTTCTTTCCCTTGACGGATGTGGGCAGGGGATGTGAAGCTGCTGTTTTAAAGGGAAGCCACTTGTTCCTCTTGGTGTCTGATTTGGCCTACATGTGCCTGGTTTTGGGGTCTCCGGAGCAACTGAGAGGGGACAGACTCTCCACCCCTCTTCCGCTGCTTTCAGCATCTGCTGGTGTCTCTGGGCCTTCTGCTTAGTCCTTCCGTCGTTTCTTTGTTCAATTGGTGGGTGGGAGTTCTGGAGTGGATAGTTGGTGGCCTTTTTGTTGTTGTTGTTCAGTCGCACAGTCGAGTCCGACTCTTTGCGACCCTGTGGACCACATCACACCAGGCCCTCCTGTCCGCTGCTGTCTTCCGCAGTTTGCTCAGTTCCATGTCCGTTGCATCTATGACACTGTCTAATCATCTCATCCTTTGCCATCCCCGTCTTCCTTGACCTTCAATCTTTCCCAGCATCAGGGTCTTCTCCAGTGAGTGCTCCCTTCTCATTTGGTGGCCAAAGTATTTGAGCTTCAGCTTCAGTATCTGGCCTTCCAGGGAACAGTCAGGGTTGATTTCTTTTAGGATTGACTGATTTGATCTCCTTGCAGTCCAAGGCACTCTCAAGAGTCTTCTCCAGCACCATAGTTCAAAAGAATCTATTCTTCGGC
>NW_015168685.1:513882-523588 GCF_001447785.1 Gekko japonicus
TCTGCTAGCTTTTTTGTTAGTAATGTTTTCTAAGCCCATTTGACTTCATACTCCAGGATGTCTGGCTCGAGGTCAGTGATCACACCGTTGTGGTTGTCAAGAACATTGAGGTCCTTCTTATATTTATTTATATTATATTTATTATTCGCATTTTTATCCCGCCCTCCCCGGAGGCTCAGGGCGGCTAACAAGGCATGTCGCCACATAAAATAGAAAACAGTACAAAATTTCTTAAAATACATCAACATTAAAACAATCATAGTGCTCCTCTCAACTAAATTCCAATTTACAGTTTCTAAAAAGATGGCCGCCCCCTAGATGTCCCGTTCTCACCCATAATGCAACGATTTCTTGTATAGTTCTTCTGTGTATTCTTGACACCTCTTCCTAATCTCTTATGCTTTTTAAAAAATATATATGTTATTGCTTTTATCTCTACAACCTACCTACTACACACTATCAATCTATTCTAAAATACAGAGTAGGCAAGGATCATTAACATTCTATGTCTAGTTTCTTGATATTTCCCAAATGTTTAAGTTTACAGTATAATATTTGGTTTTATATTAAAAGAGTATACCGAATAGGTAAAATTAAACATTGAAGTGCATTATGTATAAAACACCACGGAGATTCTCAGGTCTTCATTTATTTGCTTTCTTTCCTTTCCATTTCTTCTTCCCAAGGAGGAGTTTAACCTTATATGATCTGGGAGAAGCTGCCCCCATTTCAGATTCAAAGTCAAAAATATCGCCTGTAGATGTAGATGTAGAAAATGAACTGTCACTGTTCTTCTTTTTCGCTTTTGTCTTCTGTGGCATTATTGTCCTTTGCTTTTCCTTTTTCCTTTACTGGGCTTTGATGTTCCAGAAAGTTCTTAGCTTTAATAAGAGACTCAATCTTTTCTTTTTTTCCATTGAAATTGAAGATAAGACCTTATGGAATAATCCATCGATAAGGAATTGATTTTCCTTGTAGGAATGTTGTAACATTTCTGTATCGCTTCCTCTTTTTCCCTATCTCAAATGGAACATCTTTTAAAATCTTTGCTTCTTCTTCTTGGATTTTTAGGGTTATTCCATTAGTCACTTTTAAGTATCAAGTATCTTCTCGACCTTTTCTTAACAAATTCTGGATATGTTCGATAAACCATGTCCATATCTGCTTGCAGTATTTCAGGTTTACAGTTTGCCAGGGGAGCCAAAGCTTCACTTAAGATCTGCTTCAAATTTTCATCCTTCTTTTCTGGGATCCCTTGAAATCTAAGGACATATTGAGATCTTTCCACTTGAAGCTTCAATAGTTTTTCTGAAGCCCTTTCTTTATCCGCTGCTTCTATTCTTTGATCCAATTTTTTTGTCTTATGATCAACTTTTTCCAGCGTTTTAGATGTCTGCTCTGTTTTACTCTTAGTTTCTTTACGTTCTTTCTGTAAAGCATCAAAGTTCTTGTTAAGGTTAGTCATCTGGTCCAGCAAAGGGCGCAGTGCCTCAGAAGATCATACTGTCAATACTGAGTGTTTAATTAACTTGAATGTGTCCTAACCAAGCCCACAAAATGGCCTCAAGGGAATTGACAGTGCTCTCTTCAGCAGAGTCAAGTGGCTTTTAAGGGTGCAACTCTGCTTAGGATGGTACTGTGAGACAATCTGTTTCTGAAGAAATGTGGCCAGTACCTGGTTGGAAGCAGGGCCGGCCCGAGGGGTTTGTGCGCCCTAGGCGAGGCCGCCTCGTGGCACCCCCCTCAGATGCCAGCTTCCCGGTGGGGCCTGGAGACCTCCCAGCTTGGCCGCCTGGGGGGGGGAGACAGAGTGACGCCACGTGACACGCTGGCTGCACGCGTTGCTTTAGACCAGGAGCTCGCCTCTGGTTTGGAAATGGCAAGCGCTCTCCCCCCACCCGGGCTGGGCCCTTCCCTGTCGAGCTCTCCTCCAAGGGCCTCCCTCCTTCCCACCCAGGCCCTCCTAAGGAGGCTGCGGCGGGGCAGCTCCAGCAGGCATCAGCCTGGGCCTCCCTCCCCCCCCAGGCCAGGCACCCTGGTGCAGGGGAGCCACCAGCGCCCCCCACAGCCAGGCGGCGCGGGAGTCTGTGCGCCAGGCTGCTTTGCCGCCCCACCCCCCGTCACATCCGCCCACACTCCTGCGCCCTCACCTATTGTTTTACTCTGCCCGTCCTCTTTTTGGCTCCGCTGCTGCTGCGCCCCTCCGTGTCCTTTTGGTGGGTGCTGGGGGGCTTTGGTGGGGCGCTGCCACCTTCCCTCCTGCCGCCGCCGCTGCGCTTGACCATCCCCCTCGACCACCCTCACTGCTGCCGCCACCCTCGCCACCCCCGCCACCCACCCCCCAGGGCCAGCTCATGAACTTACCTTCCCTGTGGGCTGGGCTGGCTAGTGGTTGGCTGGGGCTGCTGCCGGCGTCGGCAAGTGCATCTGTGGGAATCACACTGGCTGGCTGAGGGTGGTAGGGGTGAATCGGCGAATGGCGCAGGCGCAGTAGCCAGCGGACCAATGGGCACGCTGTGCGTGAGTTGGGGCGGGCAGGATGGGTGCACGGTGAGCAGCATGCGTTCCGCGGTAGCGAGCTAGACTAGCAGGCAGCGGCTTTGGGCAGAGATGGTGGGGGCCTTTGAGGGAGGCGGCGGCAGGGCAGTTGGCGCCCTGGATGGAGCTGCGCCCTAGGCCAGACACTAGCTGGCCTAGTGAGACAGCCGGCCCTGGTTGGAAGGCCACCAGGAACCCCATCTTTGCTGCCATGAACATCTTGAAGAATATCAGAAGGAAAATTTAGCAAGTAATTTATTTCTGGGAGTAACAGCTCAGGAGTATTTACCTCAGCAGATGATTTCTGGCTTGAGCAGTCTCCTGGAGAGGCAGTGTAGAAATATTATTTTTTTAAAATACTTGTTACTGTGAGACATTCTGTTTCTGAAGAAATGTGGCCAATACCGGGTTGGAAGACCACAAGGAACCCCATCTTTGCTGCCGTGAACATCTTGAAGAACATCAGAAGGAAAATGTAGCAAGTAATTTACTTCTGGGAGCAACAGCTCAGGAGTATTTACCTCAGACGATGATTTCTGGCTTGAGCAGTCTCCTGGAGAGGCAGTGTAGAAATATTATTTTTTTAAAATACTTGTGTTGAATGTATTTTGGACCAAATTCTGAATGAGACATGCTTCCTTCCTTCCCTCTCTTCTCTAGTCTGGCCAAGAACAGCCAAGTTGGGTCCCCTTCTATCCTAATTGCCCACCAGTCTGTTTTGCCCTCTCCACCCCCAGTTGTTTAAGGTGCCACCCTCCTGCCAGGGAGTCAATGGCTGCTTCCCCTGGCAGAAGTTCTCCATGACACCTTCATGACCCCTGTGAACACAGAGGCCTTGGCATTGGCTAGAGAGCACCCAGACAGCAGTTTTCCTCACAGTTTCCTTGTCTCAAACCCTGAGATAACAGTTTCTCCACATACTACCACAGGTTACCCCCCCCCCCGGTTTTTTCCATAATTGGTAATAGACTAATCACTAGAAGGCAATAATACTATAAAAATCTATTGCCATGGTTGATGATTTATCTTTTTTTAAAGGTATGTTTTTACCCATTTCATTACATAGCAATAAGGGGAAATGTGCAGTTTGGGCTTTTAAAAATTCTGATTGCTGTAACACAGGGATATTATAATGACCCACTGCCATGGTTCCTCTACATTCCCAGTTTTTATTTTTTCATAAAAGGTCCTTTTCATTGCAGAGAAATTAGGGTTTCATCTTCTCCTTTGTATCTCTACAAGAAGAAAGTCTGAAGACTTCCTTTTTTCTTTTTAAATTTATTTTTATTGAACAATATAACAATATTACAAATGGACAATAGAATGGAGTACAATCAATGAAGTACAACAAAAGATAAATACAAATATAGATCTAAATATCATGCTCATCTTAACAAATATAAATTAGCATTAGAACCTTCATCATAGCATGAAAAGGAATAATTACAATTCATTCAGTGTGAGCAGAGAAGAGAGATTTGATTCTTGTTCAGTATATAACAACGATCTGAGATGCCTGATCAATGTTTGTGTAACAAAGGGGTACCATTTCTCTAGAAGACTGGGCTGATTTGAGGAACCTCTAGACTTATCTAATTATTTGTAATTTTGTCCCAGAAAAAATAGGTCCCACAGTTTTATGAACCATTCTTGCAGCAATGGAATTGATGTAGATTTCCAGTGTGAAGCAATAAGACATTTTGCAGCAAATAACATTAACATAATAAGTTCTCGTTTTACCTTGGGAACATGGTACATGGCAGTGATCCCACAAATTGAGAAGGAACAGTTCAGGGGTCCTGGGAATCCAATAACCAGTGATCTTATGAATTTGAACTTGGGTCCAGAATATACCAACCAAGTTACAAGACCACCTGCCATGGAAATAAGTCCCTCGCTCACCACATTGTCTCCAGCAGACTGGAGGCATAGAAGAAGAAGAAGAGATTGGATTTATACCCCACCCTTCACTACCCAAAGGAGTCTCAGTGGCTTACAAATTCCTTTCCCTTCCCCTCCCCTCCCCACAACAGACACCCTGTAAGGTAGGTGGGACTGAGAGAGCTCTTGACAAAAACTCCTCTTTTTCAAGAACAGCTGTGCCAGAACCACGGCTTGCCGAAGGTCATCCAGCAGGTGGAAGTGGAGGAGTGGGGAATCAAACCCGGTTCTCCCAGATTAGAGTTTGCACACTTAACCACTACACCAAACTGGATTAGTAGGATTTGAGTGAGTTAGTTGTGCAGGAGTCAGGTACCAGGGAGAAGCAAGCTTAAAGTTTTGCAACTGAATGTTCAAAGGTCTCGAGGTGGCGGGTGGTGAGTTCCAAATTTGGTTCCATTGATCTGCAGTAAGCTCCTTGTTTAAATCTGCATGCCAGGAGGATTGATATTTTATTAATCTATCAGAATTTGGCAAGATTAGAATTTTATAAATTTTTGACATCAGGCCTCTATTCAAGTTTATTGTGCTAACCAGCAGTTTTTCAAAATCTGTTAAAGACTTTCGGAGCGGGGATTTTTTAGAATTGAACGAAGAGATGAGATTGTTAAATTGCATATACTCAAACCAAGGTAAAGATACCTTGTGTTCTTTTTCCAATTTTGATTTGTCATAAACTGAACCTTTATTGGTGATATCCCAAAACCGTATTAGCCGTGCCTTTCTCCATTGCTGGAAGGAATTACAAGCTCTTCCTGGGGGGAACCAGGACTGACCAATGAAGGTTGTCAATAAAGAGCCTGATGGAGCTAAAGTATTGCGAAAGACTTACTTGTTTTCAATAAATGAAAGCTGGGAATTCAGAGAAACAACTAGCACCAGAGAAGCTAGTGGAAGGAGAGAAATAACAGCTGCAGGGACAGTGTGGCAAGGAAAGTGGCGCTGATACAGGTGGGTCCTTCACAAATGCATACCTCCCTGTCCACACAACATATCAAAAAAATAGCCGAAGACTGCAGTCCTTCCCAAAAGATCGTATCAAATAGGATTGCGTAAAGTCCAGAGCAAAGCAGGAGAGATCCCAGAAAGAGGAGGGTTAGGGGACCATATTGTGTGAGTCTCCACCCCCCACCCCCCAAGTTTGGATGCCACATCAGAGCAAAACCGCTGTATGGAAGTATTTTAAGCATATCTTCATTGGACCCTTGGGCTGCCAGCCTTAGAATACTTTATGTAATGCAATTCTCAAGCAACTCAAAGCAGTTAAGTTCTGGATACCCGTGTTCAGGATCATTCTTAGCCTCTTTCTAGGAGAGTGAAGTGTCAGACTGAGGTACGTTTTCTCTTTGTGTTCTCAGTCTAACAGCAGCCATACTTAGAAACAGAGAGGAAACTTAAATTAAGTGAAAATAAATTTGAATATTTGCACACAACTAAAATTTGGTGAAGATTTTTCCCCACAAGCAGCTTCTACTTAATCCTTTAGCTAAAACCAAGCAAAACAATATGCTGTTAATGAATACTATTGTTGCAAGATTTGCGATATATACAAGGGTTGTCTGCTTACTTTCTGTTCTGTTTGCTTCCTCAGACACTCTGGATTCTGCACTTCACTTCCAGAAAGGTACATTTGGTGCACTAATCAGTTATTTCTAATCTAAAAAGCTTCACATCACAATCTGTCTTCTATTTGGTGTTTCTGCAGTGATAAAATTCCCTGGACACTCTTGTTTTGTCCCTCAAAGCCTCACCCTCCCTGCGCCAATCAGTTCCTCCGTGCTTTCTTCTCAGGCAACTTGTCAGGATTTACCAGGAGGGCAGAGAAGGGGAACTCTGAGCGGGATGACCCGCCTCCTTTCTTCTCGTAAGAACATAAGAAGAGCCCTGCTGGATCAGACCAATAGTCCATCTAGTCCAGTCCACCATCCTGTCTCACACAGTGGCCAACCAATTCCTCTGGAGGTCCAGCAACAGAGCACAGATGCTGAGGCCTTCCCCTGAAGTTGCCTCCTTCCCTTAATATACAGAGGCTTACTGCCTCTGAGTGTGGAGGCTCTCTTTAGTCATTTTGGCTAGTAGCCACTGATAGATCTATCCTCCGTGAACCTGTCTGATCCACCTTTAAAGCCATCTGTGCCTGTGGCTATCAGTGCATTCTCTGGCAGACGATTCAACATGGTAATCATTTGTTGAGTAAAGGAGTATTTCATTTTCTCTTGTCCCATCAATAGAAGTGTGATCCTGAAGCACCTGGTTCTGTCTAGAAGTCACAGGTATCTGGTTCACACACAGTTTCAAGGGAATGTAAATCCCAGTGTCCTTCCGTCCCCCAAGTGACCTGTGCTGTGAAGCACAGAAAGTATTATGGGGATGTTTTTGGTTTTCCTTTCTGGGAGTCCGCTGGAATGACAGGAAAGGAGGGATCTATACATTTTATTGCAGATAATTAAAGTTTGGTTTAGGGTTTGGAGGAGGATATTTTTGTGAGTCCTTCATCCACCTGCTGTGAGCTTTTGCTGAGATTTCATGCCACCTCCCAGTTCAATCAGAGACTGAGAAATTGTGGCCAAAGGAAAAGAACATGGAAATCCTGATAATTTGATGAGAAAGGCCCTTCTTGGGATGTACCTAGGATGAAGGCTAAGATCTGCTTTGCCAGTTCAACCCATTCTGTCCCTCCCATTTTTATGTGGTCAGGGTGTTTGTGGAAGAGCTCTTCCACGTGGGATTTTTTGCCTGTTTATAAAGCTGGATGCGTGGTGCCCATGGGCACCATGGCTCCCACAAACATTTCCCCTGGTGCCTGCCAAGTGTTTTTAGAAAGTGGAGATCATGTGGAGATTTGGCAGCAGGGCTTTTTTTTTTTAATGCCCCTGGAGGGGATTTTTTATTTATTTTTTATAATACTACATAACTACCAAGAAAAACTGGAGATGGGATGACTACAATTAAGGGAGAAAGAAAAGATAACCCACACTAAACTAAAAACCCAAGGTTAGGAGATCATTCCCTGTTAAAATACTGTTAGTAAAAGAAAAGGCTGTTAATAAACAATATACTTTGTGAGATCCTGCCTTTCTAAGCTTATATGTTAGATTATTACTTGTTAATAACAAGGCAGCAGGGCTTTTGATTGGCCATTGGATAACTGATTGGCCGTACGGAGTTTTAACAATGTTGCTTTGGCAGCAGCTGCCAGTGCCACCACAGCACAAGGATCTGCGCTGTATGACTGAAGGTCAGCCATTTTGCAGCCATTCTGTGGCCGGCTCTGCCTCCTGCAGCAGCCATTTTGTCCCTGCCCCCACCACGTTATGTCAGAATTCCAAAGGGGTCCGTGGGATGAAAAAGGGTGGGATCCACTGAAAATAGAGACATTGCTCTTTGCTTCTCCCTCGGGGTACTTCTTTGATATAGGATGTGGGGGACAGGCTGTATTCACATGGATTGCTAGCGGTTGTTCAAGCCCAGGAGGTCTGTTCTGCCTTTTGACTTCCTCAGATAGGACAGGGGCAGGAAGGAGCTTAAAACCAAAAAGCAAGAAGGGGAAACAGAACAAGCCACTTTGGGGAAATGGCTAAACAACCAGCCAAGTCAGGGAGATCCACAGGGAATGAACATATGCGGGACACTGACAGTAGTAATCTGGAACACGTGGCAAACAACTCTGCTGTTTCCTCCCAGCTAAACCTGCTTCTCTTCTCTCTCCTGCTTCCCCCCCCCCCCCAGCAAATGTGACTCTGGATCCGGACACGGCCCACCCCTTCCTCATCCTGTCTGAGGATCAGAAAAGCGTGAGACGAGGAGAAAAAGCTCAAGCCCTGCCCAACAATCCTGAGAGATTTGACCAGTGGGGTATTGTGCTGGGCCGTGAGGGATTCACAGCAGGCCGCCATTTCTGGGAAGTCCTTGTGGGAAGTGAGGAAGAATGGGCTGTGGGGGTGGCCAGAAAGTCTGTGAGGAGGAAGGGAAAGATCACCTTCAGTCCCGAGGAAGGGTTCTGGGCTGTGGGGAAGTGGGATGGTGGTTACTGTGCTGCCGCAGAAGGCGATGATCCTCCCCTGACCCTGACCAGGGAGCTGAAGAGGATCCGAGTGTGCCTGAACTACGTTGGGGGGCGAGTGGCCTTTTTCGACGCTGACCGAGCAGCCCTTCTCTACGAGTTCTCTGGAGCCTCCTTCCCGGGAGAGACCCTCCTGCCCTTCTTTTGGGTGCGTTTAGAAGGCCACCTCCAACTCTGTTAAGACAGTCATTTTGCTCTGGGGGCCATTAATAAGACAATATTACTTGGCAGTTCTGTTTTATACTTCTTTGGGAGTAAGGGTTTTTAAATTATCTTTAAAAAGTGGGCTACAGAAGGGAAAAGGGGATAAGGCAAACATATAAATCCATAGTAAATTATCAAATATTGTATATACTTACATACAACAAGTAAAACCAAGTGTATTAGTAAAAATACATGTTTCAAATATAGAAGCAGCTAATAAAGCTTTGTCATTACAGTGTTCTGGAGTAAGTTCTCTCTATTCTGTTTCATAGCTCTGCGAAGGCCTTCTCTGGTGTCCCACTCACCAAAACAGACTTAAACAAAATGGAGTCTGTTTCCCGCCTTCATTTCCCAACATTCCCTCTTTGTTTGGGAGTTTATTTCTGATAGAAACAATGACCTGTTTCTAGGTTTGCCAACTCTGGGTTGGGAAATCCCTGGGTGTTTGGGAGAGGCTGGGGATGGGTTTAGGGTTGCCTAGTTGGTTACCTGGTGCAGCCGGGGAGAGTTCGGTCCTGTCTGGGAGGTTTATGCGTGCGTGCCATGATGACGTCACCCAGAAATGATGTCATCACGCTGGGTACGTTGCTGGGCAACGGTCTAGCAATCAGCCTGAGAACTCTATGGTACCATAGAGTTCTCAGGCTGATTGCTAGAGCATTGCCTGGCGACATGCCCAGCGTGATGATGTCACCTCCGGGCGACATTATTTCACCGGGCACGTCGGCCCGATCTGGGCACTTTGGGGGCGGGGTGTTGGTTGTTAATATCCAGCAGTCAGATCATAAGGATCTAAGTGACAGCAGGCAAGCTGCTGATAACAAGTCCTGACCGGTTCAGACTAGATAAGGTATGAGGTAGAGATGTGAAGGCCTGGAAAAAAACCGGAAAAATTCGGAAAAAAAACAGTTTTTTCCCGTTTTTTTCCTGAAGCCTTTTTTGTTTTTTTCCGAAAAATTG
>NW_015168685.1:523846-534076 GCF_001447785.1 Gekko japonicus
TATATATTGTAAATAAATCTGTATATAGTTTACCACAGGACTGTCTTGGTGTGGTGCAATACAGAACCTCCTCTGCAGTGAGTGCTGGAGTGGCTGGGAAAGTCCTGGTGGCAGGTGGTGCTGGAAAGTTGCTTCAAACGCACTGCCCAACACGGGGTTGCCCCCGCAGGCCACATCCGGACCGGCAGTTTGGGGGCCCTTTTAGCAGGCAGTCCCCCCCCCCGGGGGGCCCTGGCAGCCCTAGGTGGGTTTGCAGAGGGGGAGGAGCTCAGCAGGGATGTGATGCCATAGAATCCACCCCCCCCCCCAAAAGGGGCCACTTCCTCCGGGGGAACTGGTCTCTCTACTCCGGCAATCAGTTGCAATTCTGGAGGGACTCCAGATCCTACCTGGAGGTTGGCATCCTTACCTATTTTACATCCTAAATAGCAGGTCTGGTGTAAAGGAGAGCTGTAAATAAACCAGCAGGCCTTTTTCAGCCACCCAAAGCTCTTTTCCCTCCCCCTTACTCCTTTAGGGAAAATAGGATGAAATACTTGGAAAACTGTTGTCAGATATCCCCCATTCTTTCCATTTTTGTTCAGGGTGGCTGTGGGGCAGGTGAGGAATGGGGGGACAGTGCTGATGGAGGGAGGTGTTGAGCCCTTCCACCCAGTTGATCCATTCACATCCCAGACTGAGGCTTCTCTGGCCGCCTGTGGCAGTCTCTCTCTCAACCTCTGCCGTCCACCTCGGGTAGCTGTCTCCTGTCCTGGAGCCCTTCGCCTCCCCCAACTCCACTGCCCAGTGCAGCAGCAGGAGAAATGGGGGGGGGAAGTGATGTCACACCACAGTGTGATGTCACTTCCAGTTCTACTCCCGGAAGTGGCATCGTGCAACAACGTGCCCCACCCCAAAAAGCTCCTAGAGACACACTCCACGCCAGTCAACCACTCCGCAGCTGGCTGCCCCCATACTGTTCCTGTTAGCGAACTGTCCTCCCCCCATCTCTGTAGGACGCTGTGAACTGTATTCCCAGCATTGCCCCCCTCTCCAATTCTCTGCTCCTGTGGAGAAGCCTGGGGGGGGTTCCATAGGGCCTTGCTGGGTAGGCTGTGACAACCCTTTTTGTCCACACAGCCTCTCCTCTTCATTCTGTTGTTTTTGTCAGGTGATCCCTACTGAAGTGTGTGCTCTTGCATTTTATCATCACAAAACCCCCGTGAGGTAACTTAGACCAAGAGCTCCTGGGTTTCATGTCTGAGGCAGGATGGCAACCCAGACCTCATCAGGCCAGGTTCACCATACTATGGACTGCAAGTCACTGGCTCTCAGCAGCAGTAAACTGGTTTCTTCCCTCCTGCCTAAGGCAAGGGAACATGTTCAGCAGAGTCCTGTCACTCTGGAGGGTAAAAGGCTGTGGTCTGCAGGAAAACTGCAAATTTTAACTGATACAAAGTAAATGGTTTATTGAAGCATAGTGGTAAACTAAAAACATGGTACATGAATAAGTTCTAGAGGTCAAGCATTGTAGCTAACGTGCTGACTACCACTCTCTGGCCCTAACTAAGTTGCCCAGTTACTGCGGAGCAAAGGCAGTTCCATAGTTAACTGTCAGAGGCTCAAGGGCTTCAAAAAGCCGGGAGAGTTGGAAGCCTGGGCCCTCAGTGGCTCCAAAGACCCAGGAGGATGGCGCCCTTGAGGTGGGCAAGTCCTTAAAAGAGTCCTGCTGGATCAGACTAGCGATCCATCTAGTCCAGCATCCTCTCTCACGCAGCAGCCAACCAGTTCCTCTGGAGGGCCAACAACAGGGCACAGAGGCTGAGGCCTTCCCCTAATGTTGCCACCTGGCACTGGGGTTCAGAGGCTGATTGCTTCTGAATGTGGAGGTTCCCGTCAGTCACTATTCAAAAAGGCACTTGTTTGCCTGATAACTGCACATCTACCTCAGAACTGGCCACGGGAACCAGACAGTTCTATCCAAAAAGTTCTCAACCAGCAGTTCTGCTAATGACCTTGCAGCTGGCAAACATTTATTAGTTTTATTTTATTTAACTTATTTCCATACTGCCTTTCCACCCAAAGAGGGTCTCCAAACATTACATGGGCCCCAGTCACACGGGCTGGAAAATGCGGGGAGGACGCGTGGCTGTTTGCCCTGGGGCAAAATAACGCGAGGTTGCACGATCAGACATCCGGTGGAGGTCCCGTGGTTAGGGGGGAGGTGCCGATCAGACGACCATCCTGCAGCGCGGCAAAGAAGCGGCGTGGTGCGATCACACCAGCAATCGCTAGGCACTTCTTTCGTGGCAAACGGGATGGTTTTTTTTTAAACCGAAGTTTGTGCATACGCATGACTAAGCAATCGTATCTGCACATCCAAAGGCGGGTGGTGGGCTTACCGGAGAGGGCGACAGACGCTTCCGGACCCCAACAGAGCTCCGAGGCATAGCCAATGGAGGGGGAGGTGGGCCCCTCGTCACAGCTGCTCTAACCACCTGCGCAACAGTGGCCATAGTGACCCTCCAGAGGCGGCGAGCCTGGCTGCAGTGGGAGGGGGCCTCTTTGTGCGCATGCACCGTTGGGCGCTTGTGCACATCCTGTGGAGACTTGGGGGGGGGGAACTGTTCGGAACGGGACATGGGCGGCAACTATTAATATTAATATAACTATAATATATCAATTGTATTTACTGTTACAATAATGTCACAGTTTCACTTTGTGATTAATTCTATACTGACATGATGATTGAATATATCTAGCATCTTTGATACATATTTAGCCAGGGTTCGCAACTTTAGCATGGGAAACTCCTGGAGAGTTAGGGTGCAGAGCTGGGGAGGGTGGGGTTTGGGGAGGGGAGGGACCAAGGGGGGGGCAAAACGCCATGGAGTTCATCCTCTGAAGGGGCCGTTCTCTCCGAGGGAACTGATTTATGTTGTCCAGAGATCAGTTGTAATTCTGGGAGATCTCCAGGCTCCACATGGAGGCTGGCCATCTTCTAGCTGAGCAGGAATTTGAACCCAGGCCTCATCAGTTCAAGTCTACCACACTGTGTAATGCACTGGCTCTCGGCATTGACAGTATTATGAATGTGTCATCTACATTTCTGGAGGATCTGGTGATAACAAGCAGGGAACCCATTAGACTTGCAGGGGAGGAATCCCATCCTACCTTCGTGCTTACTGTGCTGACCCCTAAACAGCCACCCTGTCAACCTAATGTGCTACCATCTACTGCTGCAGTGATGAGGGAAAACCACTTCCTTTCCATGCCCCCCCACTTGTGGGGCCGCTGCCTCCACCTGTCTGGCTTACAGGGCAATGGCACGGGGCAGCAGCACCAGCAGTTCCCATTCCCCCTCCCCCCTGCCATCCCTTCAATTCTGGGGGGGGGGCTGCTCCAACTCCTCTGCCACCTAACCAGCTCACACGGTGGTGGCCTTGGTGGGTGACAGAGGCAGGTCTTGCATCTCCTCCCCTCCCCTACGAGCTCTCCTGGCAGCTGCTCCTCCCTTCCCAAGCTGAAAGTCAAGATTTCACAACAGGGGTTCACAAGATCTCAGTCTTTCCTAAACATAGTAAATTTGTAATTTTCTTCCTTGGATTTTTCTGCAATCTTTGGGGTGGGGGTGGCCAGGGCTGGTAGAAAAATATCTCCTGTGTGTGCCTGGCCCCGTTCTCTGGATTTTCTGATACGCAGGGGTACCAGGCCCAGAATTGGAGATATGCCAATGTCCCACCTCCACAAGAGGAGAGGAAAGGGGAAATTCAAGGTCCCTCGTTTTTCCAAAAAGCTGGAAGGAAGGGGAGAGAAGGAGCTGGAGATGCACCCAAGGATGCCCATCGCTTTGATTGTCCAGAGGTCTGCATCCACAACATTTAATGGCCATTTGGATACTGAATGAGCAGTTCTGCCTCTTGCCAAAAGAGTTACAGCAATATCTGATGTAGCAATCGAAAGAACTATTGTCCTTTTTTGTGAACTGTATTCATAACAAGTGTCTTTCCTGTTCCTACAGAAGGATCTGTGGAAAATATATCTCCTTTCTTATTGAAAACAGCATCAGTAATTTCTCTGAAATTATTCCTTTTGGTCCAGTATCAACTTTGCCTTGTTATAGGGCCTATAACATATAATATAGGCTGACTTCATTTATTCACAGTGTGGGCCCAAAGGAGCTGACACACACATTTTACTGCAGATTTTCAGAGCAGTAAGTCTTTAATCTTGACTTCAGATTTTCTGCCTCCCTTCGATGTATTCATTCTTCAGCTACAATTAAAAAACCCCACAGTTTTCTAAATCGGGTTGGAACATCACTTGTGACATGTGGGGTGGTGGTGTCCGAAGGGTTTTTAAAAATAATTTATGCAGTTGCTCTATCACAGCTGTGCAGTAATGTCCAGCAAGAGCCTTCCATTTAAATCCTTGTGGTTTAGGTTCTGCGCATGCATTTTAGCGTTCGTTTTTTGAATGAAGGAGAACAGAAAGGAATGTAGGCAAAGGGGGAAAACCGATGTTGAAGCTGACAAGACTCTTTTTGAAACTGACAAGCAGCTGCCACACCCTGTTTTCATATTGCTGAGCACTAGGGGATTCTGTGCTGTGTTATCGGCCACTGTGAAAAATGGGAGAGTCACACAATCTGATAATATGGGATAACACATTGAGTGTACAGAATGAACAGTAGAACCCATGGACAGTGGCATTGCAAGCTGTGATCTTTGGCAACGTGTGTGTGTGCACACACCTGTGCAAAGTCAGCTGCAACTCCACCATGCTTTCACAGGGCTGCAATTTGTATGGGGGGAGGAATCCTCTGGCAGAAGCTCTGGAGAGCTTTTTTAGTCTTGTGCCACTAAATAAAAAAAAATATATTGGGGGTATTTTTGTTGATGCCCTAGTGCAGTTGCAGAGTAACACTACTTTCCTGCCCTTCCTTGCAAATTTGCGTGGTTTTCTCTTTGTGGTTCTCTCATTTCATCCTGCACACTGGTCGTGATCTTGGCAGTTTTCTAAAGCCTCTCCTGTACCGATTGCATTCTTTCCTCCTAATGGATCGATCCCAAGCATTTAAGTTCAGCACTTTGCTGAAGATCCATGTGGCTCAGCCACTATTTTAATGTTAGGCTTCTGGAGACTACAAAAATGTTCCTCCCTCCTCAAAACACTTTGTTCACGAAAGCATTAAAGGTGAAAATGTTTTCAAAGCTTTAGGCTTCCCATCCCACTCTCTCTCTCTCTCTCTCTTTATATCTCATGTCAATTTCATCCCGCGCTGGTGATTCCTCCCCCCCCTCTTTTGTTTGCACTGGGGATGCTGCCATTTGCCTCCTCTCCAATCGCCCTTTCAAGTCAATACCAACAGGGAACTAAACCTTGTGTTTAAGACCGAAAACGTTTTATCCCAGGTATGAGTCTGGTGTATAACGATCCACATAAACAGGCTCCCAACAAAGGTGATAACTCAAATGTAACTGCTATAGTCCTTTTTTTGATACGATACATTGATACAACAGACACGATTGAAAAAGATCTTGAAACAAGGTTACATCCGGAATCCTTGTCTCATGACAAAAGTGTATTATTGATTCCAGGGCTGCATACAGAGTCTGGAGCCGCATTATTTACAAAGACAGTCACAACGTCCCTGCAATCATACATTTATTTGTACTACATGGCTCCTTTTGTGGGTAGCTCAAAGTTATGAGCCGCCGGGTTTCATTTACAATTTTTTGCTGTATGTTTATGTTTTAACATTGATTGTTAAATTTACTGTCTTCAAGACATTTGATAGTATAGTATTGTTAATAAAGTTTCTATTTTAGAGCAGTTTAGGACTACGTAGCGTTTCTACTCCCTTCTACTGATTTGCCAGTGTTCCCGGTCTTTTTGTAGGCTCAGAGGTACAGACACACACGGGTCCTTTCAGTATTGCCAGTTTATTTTAAAAACACCATACATGTGAATGGCACTACGCAGAGTATAGGAAAACAGGTCCCTGCCCTGAGGAACTTACAATTTACCCTTTGCCATAAAGGAGGGGAGGCAGGTGGCGGGAGGGATAAATGGGAAGAACACAGATTCATTCCAGCTACATCTGAATCCAGTAGCACCTTATCGAGTCCAACAAGATTTTCAGGTCTCCACGGTGCTACTGGATTCAAATCTAGTTCTCCTACTGCAGACTAAACCTGGCGACCCTCTGAAACCGCATTCACTCCAGTTTCTATAGGGAAATGGGACTCAGCAGCTGTGCCAAACAAAAGGAGGGTCTTGAAGGAAGGTGGGAGGCAGGAGTTCTTGGGAAGCAGTTCCAGGCACAAGGGGGCGGAAAGGTAGGGTGGAGCAGTTGCAGAGCGCAGGAGGCCTTGGGGAGGCAGGGGGCGGTGAGACTGAAGGTCAGAAACAGGGCAGTGTCTGGATATAAGAGCAGAGAAGTACGGAGCGAGGAGAAGCCATGGACAAGTCAAGGCTTCTTGACTGTGAGCTTAGTGACTAGCCCAGAATGTTCTGAGTTTTATTTTTTGTTGTTCAGTTGCACAGTCAAGTCCGACTTTTCGCGACCCCATGGACCAGATCACGCCAGGCCCTCCTGTCTTCCACCGTCCTCTGACGTTTGCTCAATTTCATGTTCGTTGCATCTATGACACTGTCTAACCATCTCATCCTTTGCTGTCCCCTTCTTCTTTTACCCTCAGTATTTTCCAGCATCAGGGTCTTCTCTAGTGAGTGCTCCCTTCTCATTTGGTGGCCAAAGTATTTGAGCTTCATTTTCATTATCTGGCCTTCCAGGGAACAGTCAGGGTTGATTTCTTTTAGGATTGACTGATTTGATCTTTTTGCAGTCCAAGGGACTCTCAAGAGTCTTCTCCAGCACCATAGTTCAAAAGAATCTATTCTTCGGCGCTTGGCCTTCCTTATAGTCCAACTCTCGCAGCCATACATGACTACTGGGAATGCCATTGCTTTGACCATGTGGACTTTTGTTGGCAGGGTGATGTCTCTACTTTTTATCATGCTGTTTAGGTTTGCCATCGCTTTCCTCCCAAGGAGCAGGCGCTTTTAATTTCATGGCTGCTGCCACAGTCTGCGATGATCTGGGATCCCAGGAACGTGAAGTCTGTCACTACTTCCACGACTTCCCCTTCTATTTGCCAAGGAGTGATGGTTCCGGATGCCATGATCTTAGTTTTTTTGATGTTGAGCTTCAAGCCCACTTTTGTGCTCTCCTCTTTTACCCTGAGCAAGAGACTCTTTAGGTCCTCTTCACTTTCTGCCATTAGAGTGGTATCGTCTGCATATCTGAGGTTGTTGATCTTTTCCCCAGCAATCTTAATTCCAGCGTGACATCCTTGTTGTACTCCTTTTCCTATGCTAAACTAATCAGTTGTTCCATATCTGGTTCTAACTGTCGCTTCTTGACCCTTATATACAACTGCAGTATTTTAAGTATTGAGTTGAAATATTCTGTGTTGAATCTTGATATGCTACAAAGTGTTTTATGTCTTAAGAGTGCCAAATGGAATAAATTGAGCTTTGTTTAAGAACCATTCTCTCTCTCGCTCTCTCTCTCGCTCTCAATACTAGAGTCAGCCCCTTGCCAGTCTCCACCCAACTCAGGGAACTGGGGGGGTTCCCAGGAAATGTCCCGGGTCCCAGAATCCCACAACAGTTCTAAAGCCATAGTAATGAAACAGTACGCTTGCGATCTGTAAAATTTATCGTAAATTATAAAGATTAACAACAGAATGTCTGTACACATACAATTGTCCTTCTCAGATAAAAAGTTTGCTTTTTATTGGGTTCCAAGTTCTTTGAGAAGAGGGATTGGGAGGTAAGAAAGGTTGAGACAGGAAAGTATTGAAAACTACCGGGACGCCCTGAGATCCTCAGCAGCCTGACCTGCAAATCGTCCGGGAAAAGCTCTTCCACTCCTGAAGGAATAAACTGGGACTTCTTGCCAGGTAACAAACACCAGAGAGCAACCCCAAGTAGGTTCCGATCCCCCTATTCACGCACCCAGGCTCAACTCCCCCCCTCCTCCCAGTGTCTGCAGTGGCGCAGTCCGTTCCGCCCGCTCCTGCGGACCTGGAATCTGCCTCCAGATCTGGGTTTGCAGAGATCACGCGTGTGTCGCGGTAGTGGGAAAGGCCTAAGGCAGAGAGGCGGACTCGCATCCAAAGGGCTGGAACTTCTTGACTTGTTTGGAGGCTTTCTGCCACTCCCACCCCGCCAGTAAGAAGGGGTGTGTGGGGGGGAGATGAGAGAAACTGGCTTTCATTCGGGAAAGGGGCATGTGGATGTGGATGTGGTTAGTCCCCTCGGTAAGCCTGCTCTGCTGCGCCCCTCCGCTGCCTTCCAAGGTTCCCTGAGCGATTTCCTTGCCTTTGGGGGAACCTTTCCAGGATGCTTGGGGGGGGGGGGGCGCCGGAAACCCCCGCACCCCCCCTCCCCCCCCCCCAGCGCAAAAGAGGCCTTTCCCCGCCAAGGTCCGTCTTCCTCCCCGGCCCTTTTCCCGGCGGTTGATTGGGCGCCGGCGGATAGTCAAGTTGCAGGAAGGGAGACGCCCCCCTCGCTGCTTTCGGGAAGCGGGGAAACGAAACCGACTCTCTGCTTCTCTCCCTCTCCCGCCTTTGTGGAGGCAGCCATGGCGGCGGGGGGTCTCCTAAAGGAGCTCTGCGAGGAGGCCTCCTGCTCCATCTGCCTAGACTATTTCAAGGACCCGGTGGCCATCGCCGAGTGCGGCCACAACTTCTGCCGGGCCTGCCTGACCCGCAGCTGCGAGAAGTCGGGAGCCGCCGAGCCTTCCTGCACCCAGTGCAGGGGAAGGGCGCAGGAGGGGAGCCTCCGCCCCAACCCGCAGTTGGCCAACTTTGTGGACATAACCAAGAGATTCGCTCAGCAGGAGGGGAAAGAGGCCGGTGGGAAGGGGGGAGCCTGCGAGAAGAAGCACGGGGAGCCCCTGGAGGTCCTCTGCGCGGTCTGCGGCAGGTCCCAGGAGCCCAGAGATCCTCTGCAGGAGGCGGCCCAAGAGAAGGAGGTAAGGGATCTCTGTGGATCTGGATGCGGAATGGCTGCTCGAGATTCTTCTTGGCTGCTCCGGAGATTCAGTCCAGTGAAAACATAAATGTAAACAATGAAGGGTATTCAATCAATTAAGTGTCGGGACCTAAGAGCGAACTGGGATTTGGTCAGCCTGGCAGAAACTTCTGGCATCCCGCTTAATATGTGGAAGTGCACCCCCCCTCCCCAGCTGGAGACATCTGGCTGTCCAGAGTTTGGAAACTAGAGGGCGGGCTGGGCGGACCCAGCGGGATTCTCGCTGTGCCTGGTTGTGTGCGGCTCAGAATTTCACTTTGGCGCAAAGCTCTCTCAGGCTGAGGGCTGTTATCACTTGCTGGCTTGTAACTTTTAATATAACATAATAGTAAACATAACATACATAATATAACACTATTCCCCGGGTCAGGCACATATTGGCTCACAAAGAGCAGCCAGTAATAAACAGATCCAAAAAAGCACTTGAGAAGAAGTGGGTTAATAAGGTTTATTAAAGAAATGTGCAAAAAGTGTACAAATATAAGAGCACTGCAAGGCAGGAAAGGAAACAATAAAGTCTAAATAGCTAACCTAAAATACACAGGCTTTTTGGTCCTCTGACCCAGATGTTACTTGACCAGACTGAAGCACAGAGTCCAAGTAAAGTTTCAGAGTCCAAAATCCAAGATGCAGGAATTCTGGCCAAGCGAAACTCACACTAGTCAAAAGGTACAAAATCAGAAGAATGGGCTTGCTTTATGCCAAATGGCCCTCAGCTGGCCTGATCCAGTTTGGCCAATCAGGAGTGTTGCTGAGACCTGTGAGTGCCTCCTTCTGCAGCTCACCTGTGCCCACAGTCCCAGCAAGCTCTCACGCCCCCCCCTAAAGGGTTCCTTGTGCAAACCGGAGGGAATGGGATTGCCAAACTCCCTCTGGGGCTCAGTCTTGAAGCTTCCATGATCTCATCTGCACCTGTGGCCCTCTCACCCCTGCTCTCTCTGAACTGCAAGCCATCACCGCACTAGTTTCTCTGACAGGGGCCTTCAGTAACTGACTAGGCCCCAAGCCCTGACCCAAAATTTAAAAGGCCAAGAAATGGCTGGAGAAAGGCCAGTGTCTTGGCAGTGGCAACTCCCGCCTGCTGGCCTCCACAGCCTAATGGGGGGGGGGGGGGAGGGGCCGGAAAAAAAAAAAGGGGAAATTTAA
>NW_015168685.1:534125-549807 GCF_001447785.1 Gekko japonicus
GGGGGGGGGGGGGGGAAATGGCCAGTAAGTAAAAAAGGGGAAATTTGACATTAACTCCCAGACCCTACAATCGCTGATAACCTTTTACAAGTAGAAATTAGGATACAAGTAGGGTTTAATCCAAAGTGGAGGAGTGGAGAAATCAAGCCAATCACTTCTTCACCCGAAGAGTGATTAACACGTGGAATTCACTGTCACAGGAGGTGGCAGCGGCTACAAGCAAAGATCTATCAGTGGCTATTAGCCACCAGGTATAGATAGGAACTCTCGGTCTGGGGCAAGGGATGCTTTGTATTCTTGGTGCTTGGGGGGGGGCAACACTGGGAGGGCTTCTAGTGTCCTGGCCCCACTGCTGGACCTCCTGAGGGCACCTGGTATTTTTGGCCACTGTGCGACAGAGTGTTGGACTGGATGGGCCATTGGCCTGACCCAACGTTGGCTTCTCTTCTGTTCTAAGCACAGTTCTTGTATAGTAAACTCCTAGGCAACATAACTTAAAGGGGTAACCAAGGAGGTGGTGATGAGAGTCTTCTGCTGTGTGTGTCCGAGGCCGTCTGCAGGTCTCTCCCCCTCAGTCTTTGCTGCTGCAGCTTGACTGGCCCTCGGTGGTGGTGGTGGTGGTGGGGCTCTTGGGGCTCTTGGTGTGGCTTCAGATCTCCAGAGGCTCCTTCTTGGGCTTCCCTGTCTTCTCAGGGACTCAGATGGCTTCTCTCTCCCTTTTCTCCTCAGAACTCTCTTTGTCCTCAGTACCTTTTTCTCCGGCTCCCTCACACGGACAAAAGACCTTTCCCTTCCCCAAACTCCAACTGAAAGCCATACCCATAGGGTTACACTTGGTTACATCCTGCTTGTGTGTGTTATTTTTTAACAGAACGAGACTCTTAATTATATTTAGTCATTACAAGGAGAAATACAGTTCTAGAGGAGAGAAAAAATAAAATGAATCCTTTTTCTTTTGGGGGGCATCAGGCAGTGGTGGCAGCCGGAAAAGGGGGAGTTTGCCAGAAGCACCAGGAGCCCCTGAAGCTCTTCTGCAAGGACGACGAAGCCCTCATCTGTGTGGTCTGTGACCGATCTAAGGAGCACAGAAATCATGAAACTCTTCCTCTGGAGGAGGCCTCCCAAGAGTACAAGGTAGGAGATCCAGCAGGTGGAGTTTGGTGGGGTCTCTTTTGTCTCTTTGCAGGGAAATTCCCTTTGTTTTCCACCCCTGCCTCTGGGTCCAAATGGGGGAGTGGCAACACCTCTTTGCTGCCTCCCTCCTGGCTTGGCGTCTCCCTTGGGGCATTGCTTCCTGCACCCCCTGCTGAGGCCAGCATGGGGTGAGATGGGGAGATGCTCGCTTCCTCTCCGGCTGTGTTGACATCTGGTTAGCTGACTGTGTGGCTGAGCTAGGAGGGGGCAGCCACCTGACTCCCAGTTTTAATCCCCCCCTCCCAACACACTACTTTTCCTGTTTGCCTTGGGGCTGTGGGAGAATGTGTGCAGGTTTGGTACCTGTCTGTGTGTGTCCCCCGCTTGCACAGCATAGCTGTGAGGTTGGTAGCATTTTAAATGAGAAGAACAGTATTGGGAAGAGGGAGAGCTACGCATGAAGCTGCTGACTTGGTGCGCCTTTATGAGCTATATCACGACTCACTGTAACTTGCATATAGATTTTGTAAATATTTATGATGTATGATTGCAAATCAGGTTAAATTGCTGTACTGATAGTAGTAGAACCCAGGGATGATGCAATCACCCATTGCCAAGGAAGGGATTACAAAGTGGGAGGGGGTGAAGAGGAGAGAGAGAACTCAAAGGGGGGGGGACATCCAGTCAGCCGATTGTGTGGGTGAGGTAGAAGGGGCAGCTGCCTGACTCCCACTTTTAATTCCTCCCCCCCCCCCAACCGCTTTCCCGATTTCAGTTGTTGTCCTGGAGTTGCTGTTTGCCTTGGATCTGGGGGAGAACGTGTGCAGGTTTGGTACCTGTATGTGTTCCCTCCCTCGTAAACTGTAGGTGTGAAGTAGCAGTTTAAATCAGAATAACAGTATTGGGGGGGTGGGAGAGCCACACATGAAGCTGCCTTATTCTGCCTTGGTCTCTCCAGGTGCACTCTGACTAGCAGTGGCTCTCCAGAGATTCAGGTGGAGACCTGTCACATCAACTGATACCTCTTCGTTTCAAGTGGAGATGCCGGGAGACTGAACCTGGGATCTTCTGCTAGCGAAGCAAGTGCTCTGCCACTGAGCCACGGCCCTCCCACTGCACTGTGGCACTACAAGGAATCCTCCTCCCCCCTCCTTCTCACAACTGTGGTTGCTTCTGCCCAGAATTCTTGCCGCAGAGCCCCCTCTGAGATTGCAGGGGATTTAAGTTTGGCACGACACTGTGGTTTCCCCACTCACCTTCCCCGTTTTCTGTGGCTCTTCTGCAGTTTTTTCCCAAACCTGCTTTGGATAATTCTTTAAATATCGTATCAAAAGAGGTTTTTGAAGAAGTGTGGAATGTACTGATTTCCACTTCCCCTGTCACTGGGCTTTTTGCCATTTCTTTTTACAGTTGGTGGTACTGGATATATTGCTGGAGTGTTAACACAAAATAGTGATATATTGACTACAAATAATTTTTTTCAGTGTGAGAAATCCAGCCTGTGGTTAGGAGTGAGTGTGCATGTGTTTGGGCAGGAGGGAGAGCACGGGGAAAACCTTTAAAAAGTAACACATTTCCATTTTGGACACCCCCCCCCCCGCAGGATCAGTTCCGCGACTGTCTGGCGATTCTGAAGAAGGAGAGAGAGAGAATCGTGGTGCATAAAAAAGATGTGGAGAAGGAAAGCCAAGACCTGCTCGTGAGTGTCCCTGTGCCTGGGGAGTGAACAGAGCCCAAACAGCAGAAAAGTCAACCCACCAGCCCCCCCTTCAGTTTGGAGGTGGGGTTTCCAGGTCTCCCCTAACCAACCATGAGGGGATGGGGGGGCAGGGTTGCCAGATTCAGGCTGGGAAACTCCTGGAGATTGAGGGATGGAGCCTGGGGAGGGCAGGGACCTCAGTGGGGCCTGGTTCAATGCAGGGCCGGATTAAGGCCAGCTGATGACCTCCGCACAGCCCAACAATGCTGCCCCTCGGCCCTCCCATGTCTTAACTGACAAGATGTTAAGACTCAGTAAGTGCTGAAGGTGAACTAAATTCAGATGAGATTAAAAATTCATTTTTCTTCCAAGCCATTTCCCAGGCCAGACCCACACAACTATATTAAAAATATAAAATATTATTTGTTTTTAAAAAATATTATTTGTTTAGTACTAAATTGAAGTCGAGTGTGGCAGTGAAAGAGTTAAGGGCATGACAGCTAGGGGGTGCCTGAAGCATGGGCTTGTTTTACTTAATGGTTGATCCAGGACTGGCGCAGTGCCACAGACTTCACCCTCCAAAGCACCTGTTTTCTCCAGGAGAACATATCTCAGTAGTCTAGAGGTGAGCTGTAATTCTGGGGGATCCCCAGGCCCCACCTGGAGGCTGTCATCCCTCTCTGGGAGATCTATGTACAGGTGGTCCGTATTCAACAGACCAGGCCCCCCAAGGCAGCTCTATGGTAGACTTAACAGTTCTAAGCGGACCTGGGTAGTGGGGCTGGCTGGGGATGGTGCGGAACTGCACACTCTTGTGCCCCTGGCACTCCCCGCCCTCTGGCACCCTAGGCGATCACTGAGGGTGCCCTAGTGGGCAGTCTGCCCCTGGTTGTTCACCAGATCTAGAATCTTTTTATTTGTTGTGTTTTGTTCTCAGGTGTTTTTGTTTGGGGCGGAATCAGTTGACTTTCCAAGGCACTCTCTACTGTGGGGTGAATCCTAGGCAGAAGGAGATCTGTGTCCAGGCCCCGTCTGTGTGAATGCGCCAACAAGCAGCCCAGGAGAAATCTTTGCCCCCCTCCCTGAAATGCTTTGGTACCCCAACGATGTCGAATTGAGCCAAGGGGGATTCAGCCATTGATGGTTCTGGGGGGGGGGGGACTTGGGATACTCAGTAGTGTGTAAATTTCCCACACACACACACACACAATTTATTCTTGCCCAGAATGCAGGCAGGGAAGCTACAGTTTAGAGTGGGAGACCAAGTGAGGGGAAGGGGCTTCTGAGCTCTTTGGCCCCCCAGAGGTGTTTCTAGGATAGGGGCCTCCTCAAGTGTCTTTTCCCCCTGCAGAGACTAGCTGTGCTCCTGACACTGGCCTCCTTTTCTTCTTTGTCCATTTCAGAAGCAAACCACAGGAGAGAAGCAAGAGACGGTAGCCAAGTTCAGGGAACTGCACAAATTTCTGGAGGAACAAGAGAGACTTTTGCTGGCCCAGGTGGAAGAGGTGGAGAAGGAGGTGGCAAAGAAAAGGGACTGGCACCTGGCCGAACTCTCTGAGTCGCTCTCCTCTCTGGACAGCCTCATCCGGGAGATGGAGGAGAAGTGTCAGCAGTCGGCCGGAGATCTCCTGCAGGTGAGGGGGTGGCAGGAACAGCCCGGGCTCCAAGTCCTCTCTGTGCCTCTTTGGCTTAGCAGAAAAGCAAACAAGCCCAGTTTATGTTCCTAGCAAGTTTTCACCTCAGTACGTGGGCCGCTTTTCCCTCTGCCCCTTTACATCTTTACAGCTAGGGGCAGTCTGGACAATCCCGGTGGCCCTGCGAAACTCCCCCCCCCACAACAGCCCCCTTCCCCTACCTGATAGACTGAGACTGCCCGGCTTCCATCTCAGAAGCCAAACTGTGTTTGCGTCTCAACCAACAAACATGCAAGTAAAGCCAGGTTCATTGATAGATCTTTCAAAACCCAGGAACACGTGTCACTTGCAAGATTTTTCACAGCACCTTTTAAGATATCTGTGGGGGCAGGGAAAGTCACTTATACTGGCTGCTTGTGGATGCGTGCAGAAAAACGCATGCAGACAAACAACAGCAACAACAAATGGGTACAGGAATGGCATCCACACACCACTTCCTGGCACCGCTGTGCTTGCTGCTGTCAGCCCATCACTATGTTCTCTCTTCAAAACTCTTCCATACTTATCGCTCTCATATCACAGAATCTCCTCATAGACACACACACAGAATCCTCTCAGACACCCCTCCTCCCACACTCTCAGTTAGCAGCCAATCAAATCACACTTGTTACCCTCTAGCACTCTTCTCATAGTACTGCATTCAAACTAAACATTTAAAGGAACACACACACCAAAACATGGAATCATTACAAGATGGATTCTGTTTCTGCCCCAGAATGCATTGCAGTTCAGCTTTGCCTGTGTCTCAGGAACACCCTGTAACTGGCTGAACTGTACCCTCTCCACATGATGTGTATTCTCCAAGACAGAGTGCACCATCTCCAAGAATAAACTGTTATGTCTTGAGGTCAGGCCTGCCTCTGGTGCTATCTAAATGACACTTGATCTGTCCCGATAACCCACATTGTTTATGATGCTGTTAGTGGGAAGGGTCTGCGTTTTGTTACTGGTATGATATTTTTTGTGACACCTACCTTGGAAACTAAAGGGTATAAAAGGTGCAAATTGGAGGGGCTGGGGGTTGCCTTTTCTGATGGCCAGTTGGGCCCTCCATTTTGGCATCCGAGAGACCTCTTTATTATTGATCAGTACATGTACACTGTTTTACATACACTCTGAGCATTCTGGTTATCTTAGTATTTAGCTGAATGAAGTAAAAGAACTGTCAGTATTGGAGACTGTTCCTTTTTTCCACCTCTGGGGTCTGGATGCAAGTCAGTGGTCTCCTACCAAACTTGAACTTGGAAAAAGGGTACTGGGGGTTCCATTGCCCCTTAGGACTCCAGGGGAATTTATTATCCTGCAACACTGCACATTTCCAGTTATAACTCTGCAACAGTAAGGACTTTCTTGTTTAAAAAATGAAAGCTGGGGATCAGTATGTTGTTCCAATGCTAGTAAAAGCTACATTTTATTTTTAAGCCTGGGAAATGCCCTCCAGTGAAAAGAAGGGAAATCACAGTGACACAGGGCTGAGGCAAGGGACATTGCTAGGAGTGCCTCTGCATCTGCAGGTGGCCGCAAGGGTACACACCCTAATCTAAGGGCTTCCTGCCTTCCATGTGAGGGAAAATCCCTTTGTGAAAGTCACCACTGTGGAGTTGTCAAAGCAGATCACCCAGCTCTGCTCTGTAATGGCTCCCTTTTGTTTACTGGTATTAACCTCACAGAGGTTTTCTCCCACTTTATGAAGATCTACCCCAGTCCTTGAGTGAAGTCTGCAAGCTAGACAGAAGCAAAAGGGCCGAGTGCAGAATCTTCCAGGGTTTGAGGGGTCCTCCTGGTGTGGTCTGTTAGCAGGCACTGAGGCCTCTCTTTTCTCTCTCTCTCTCTCTGTGCCTTTTTTCTTTAGGATGCCAGAAGCATCTTGCAAAGGTAAGTGGACCTTTAACATTAACCTTCTTAATGCTGGGATTGGACTGGGTAGCCTGTGGAGAATGTGGTCCTTTGGGATCTTGACTCGGGGCCAAATCAGGGGTAACTAAGAGCATAGATCTCCATCTGTCTGTAATGGCAAACAGCTTATGCACAGAGCCTGATCAACGGGCAATTGTGTGCTGAAATAGGATTTGGTATGTGTGTGTGGGTGGGTCTGGGCTGACACCTAGCTGTGCCTTTCTAGAACAAGGGTCTCCCCTATCTTTCTGAGGCGGCAGGCCGCCTTTGAAATCCTGACGTGGTGTGTGGTGGGCACAGCCACAGGAGATGCGGCCAACTTACCTTCAGTCACACCCTGAAGATCCTCGTGCTGCGGTGGCAGCTTCTGTCAAAGCAACATTTTTACAAAATACCCCAGGAAATACAGAGTTCAGGTCTCCTCAGCTGCATTCATTCCACAAAATGGCAGGTGGCAAACTTTACTTGGTCCAAATAATGCCTTGGTTGGCATTGGGGCTGGCTACGGTGGCATTTTACTGATTGAGCACTGTGGTGACCGCCCAGTGCAATCTCATGCGTTCCACGTGTTAAGGAATGTAGGGTGAGACAACACACAGGGAAGCAGGAGTTGGACTGTATGCCATGTTTACATCAGTGTTCCTGTCACAGCATGACACCAAAATGTGCTGTTCCTGTTCAGATGACACTTTGGCTGTTCCCACACTGGCACCTTGGCCTACATTCAGTGCTCTGGGGAAGTGGGGATGCCCCCTAAATGCTACCAGGATGCTTTTTTGACTCCCCCCCCCCATCAGCATCTTGGCATTATGTCAGGTGCCATTTAAGAAAAGCCCCTCCCCCCAGCAAAGAATGGCTGCCATGGCAACTGGGGGGGGGAGGAAGCCCAGTATCCGGAACCCATGTTGCTCCTGCACCATATTGGCAGCCCCAGTATAACAGCAGAGCGTCCGAAAGCAAGTGTTCTCAAGCAGAACAACCCATTATGGGGAGTACACGGCTGTTGATCAGAAACGTTGTACTTAACCTATACCTCTCCGCAGACAGATCTAGATGAAGAATTGTCATGTGACATTATTGGGCTCAAATGTCTAGGCCCCTCCCCCCACAAGTGGCAAATGATTAAACGGGAGATAAATAGGGGCGTATCTGGGTACAGTGAAGTCACGTGGCGTGTTTTCTTCCTTCATGTATCCGCCACACTCTTAAGAACCTAAGAAAAGCCTGCTGGATTAGGCCAATGCTCCACCTAGGCCAGCATCCTCTTTCATGCAGTGGCCACCCAGTTGTCCTGGAGGGCCAATCAAACTGAGCACAGAGGCTGAGGCCCTCCCCTGCTTCTGCCTGCTAGCCCTGGTGCTCAGAGGTTTGCTGCCTCTGGATATGGGGACTCCCTTCAGTCCCCGTGTCTAGTAGCTGTTGACAGACCCCCTCCTTCATGAATCTGTCTAATCCCCTTTGAAAGCTCTCTGTGCTGGTGGCCATCACTACCTCAGCCTGCAGTCAATTCTCAACAACTTCACTGGGTACCCCTCATATTATGAACTGAGATCGAGGCAGCTCTTAAACAAGTGATTTCTTTTATTCAGCTCATAACAACGCAAGACAAGATTGCATAGAACCAGGCTGACTTATATACGATTTGAACAGGGGTAAACCACACCCAACAAACAGATAACAACCAATAGAATTAAAGGGCTTGGAACCTATGAAAGAGGTTCCCGCCGAAAACATAGGCTTCTGTGATTGGTTAGTTCTTCAATTCAAACACTGTTTTGTTTTATTTTATTTATTATTTGTATTTATACCCTGCCTTGCCTGACAATGAATTTACGCTTAAGCTAAATATTGCTTTATTCACTTAAGACATAACACCTCAGTTCTAGTTCTATGGGAGAGGGAGGAAAAGACGTCAGGGTGATGTACCTAAATCCGCCCTCCTCCATTTTCTCCTCAGGAGAACCCTTTATGAGAGGAAGAGAGAAACTAGTCTTAGGTCACCCAGGGAGCTGCTTGCCGAGAGTGGGATTGAACCAGGGTCCTGCAGTCCTAGTCCAGAACTCTCACCAGCTTTCTTTTTCTTTACACAGACATTTGCAAGACAGATAGGAGCAGGGGATGTGGGGTGGCTGTTCTTGGGGCCGAACTAGATGTTTGGTTTTTTAAGAGGTTTGCCTGGGCTCAGTAGGGCAGCCACAGGGAATGGGTAGTGTTTTTTAAAAAAGCAGACCCTGTTTAGGCCTCAGCTGCTGCTGTGGGAGAGGACAGGCTCCTGCCTTCCCTTTCCCTCAGTCGTTGTTTCATGCCAAGACAGTGCTGGGGCAGGGAGTTTCCCTGTTTTTGCCCAAAATAGTCCACAAGGAGCAGCAAAAATGGGCAGATAGACCTCCCCAGTGCTATTTCAGGATGCGAAACAAGCTGGGAGGGGAGCAGGAGCTCCCCCTAACATGGTGGCAATCTGAGCCCACAAGGGTTTTATCTTGTTGTGGCAGCCATTCCTTGCAGCCAGTGTTCCCTCTAAGCCGAGTTAGTGTGAAGCTGGCTCACAGTTTTTTAGCCTCCGGCTCACACATTTTCCTCTTAGCTCAGGAAGGAGGGCTCCAGAGCAAACTAATGTATGCAGTAGCCAAATTGCTCACTCACAACTTTAATGCCAGCAGCTCACAAAGTAGAATTTTTGCTCACAAGGCTCCACAGCTTAGAGGGAGCATAGCTTGCAGCCACTATGTGGCTGAGTGGAACCCAGGCCCAGCTCTTAACAAAGTAGGAGCTACAGTGAGGTGGATGTTCCTCTCCAAAGAGCCCCCCCCCCAAATCTTTCTGTGCTGTGTCTCTAGACTTTCTCTATAGTTTCTACCTGTTCTGTTTTCTGTTTCTCTGACCCACCCGGGGGGGGGGGATTCTGAATTGGATGGATGGCACCTTTACATGATTTTTCTCCAGGTATGAAGAAAGGGGGTTGTCTGAGAATCCAGCGGCTTTTCCTCTTGCACTGAAGTGGCATATCTGGGACTTCTCGGATTTAAATCTCCTTTTGGAGGCCATCAAGAAGCAATTAAAAGGTAATGAAGGTCATGGTCACACAGGCCGGACTTCGCGCGGGGGGGAGCGTGTCCGTTTGCCCTGAAGTAAAGTAATGCACGGCAGCCCGATCACATGTCCTGTCAAGGTCCCGTGGTTAGGTCGTTAGGTGCCGATCACACGGCTATCTTGCAGCATGGCAAAGAAGCGGCGTGGCATGATCACACCAGCAATCGCTAGGCGCCGCTTCCGTGGCAAATGGGATTTTCCCCCCTCACTGATGTTTGGGCATGCACATGATTGTGCGCATCCTGTGGAGACTTACAAAAAAACCAACCATCCAGTGTGCAACGGGACATGGCCGGGCACCGGATGCCATGGGATTCAAGCGGAAACTCGATCAGATGCCTGCCCTTGCCCCGTGTTTTCCGGAAACTAGTACATCGTATGTGGTGGTTTTTTACTCCGCATCTTTGGCAACAAGCCACGGGTGCACTACACTTCCCAGATGTTGCTGTGTGATCACGCCCGAAAAATCTGCCTATCATCCGTGTCTTCAGCGTGGCAACTTCTCTACGTGAACGGGGCCAAAGAAAGGCATTAGAGTGGGCCAGGTGTGCTTTAGTCTGCTCCAGGCTGCTTATATCATTAGCAGACCCAGGAATGTGGGGAATTTATGTACCAATTCACAAGGCCATTTTAGTTCCCCTGGTGAAGTTTTCTGATCAGAATTCTGTAGCTTTAGCTCAGAATTGTATTACATGGATTTCTCAAAATTATTCTCTGTTGCTGATCTCTAGTCATTACTGTGGCCATGCAAGGGCAAATTGTGAGGTAGGGGGTCAAACAAGCACCTAAAATGATTGGGAGGGGGAGGAAACTGCCCTCCAGGGAATCCACATTTAGTAGAGACACCCACCCAATCCCTTTCAGGGACACCTTGACCCAGTTCTCTTTGCAATGTGTATGTGTGTTTGCATGAATATGTCCCAGCTGAGCCCACAAGATGGTCTCAAGGGGGCTGATAGTGCTGTCCTAAGCACAGTTACGCTCTTTTAAGTCCATTGAAACCCGTGATCTTAGAAGGGTGTAACTCTGCTTAGAATGGCGCTGTGGGACCTCTGTTTAGAAATGTCCTAAATTTGGCTTGATTGGATCCTTGGGCCATAATCCTTAGCATACGTTCTACGAAGTGGATCTCAAGGAACTCAAAGTGGCACATGAAAACAAATTTGAATATTTGCACATGAATAAAGTTTTTCCAAGAAGTAGCTTGGAATCTACTTTAGCTGTAACTCAGAAGAAGTACGTAGATACGTGCCATCGTCACAACTGATCTATGGTGACCCCAGGAAGAGCTCTTTGAGGCAAGTGAGAAAGAAATATGGTTTGCCCACTGCCTTCCTCTGCAGCATCTTCTTTGCTCTCCCATCCAAGTACGGACCCAGTTTAGCTTCTGAGATCTGACGGGATTGGGCTATACCATGCTGCCTGCCCTGCCCGAGAGAAAATACCATGCTGCCTGCCCTGCCCGAGAGAAAATATAGTTTTATTAATGGATATTTTTCTCACAAGATTTGTGATAAGCACAAGGGTCTGTTGCTCACTTTCTGTTCCTTTGCTTCCTCAGACACTCTGGATTCTGGACTTCACCTGCAGAAAGGTACATTTTTCTTCATACACCAATCAATTTCTTTTTAAACAAAAAAGCGTCACCTTACATATTCTGTTTCACTACTTGGTGTTTTTCTAGAGATGACATCACTGGAAGCTCTTGTTTTGTTCTTCAAAACCTCCCCCTCCCTGCCTCAGCCAGTTCCTTCTTGTTCTGAGGAGGTCTGTAAAGGGGCAGAGAAGGTGGCCTCTGAGGGGACTAACTGCCTCCTTTGACCCCATCTGCCACCATATTGAAATGATGGGGGAAGGGTTGCTGGCCACAGAGAGCCCAGTCCCGAGCGGGAGCTATGCAGGCCTCCGGCAGTGCTTCCCTTAGTGGCGCCGCCGCTCCTGTCAGTACTCGGGGCTCGGCACCCGCCTTCCCTGCCAGCGTGCGTCTTGGCGGTGGGTTGCTAAGTCCCTGCGGAGCAGCTCCCTCAGCCGAGCCACCCACGGAGGTGAATCAGGCAGACTTTCCATTTGTACCTGTGCCTCATCGGCTGCTGCAGGACCAGGTGCAGGGGTTACTGGCTTGGGCGCTGGCAGCAGCAAGCTGTCAACACTGGAGGAGTCAGAGGGGCTGGTGCTCCGGCGGTGCTGCCTACTCGGCCAGGAGCCCGGCACAGTCAACATTGCCCATGACAATTTGCAGAAGCCCTGTTGTTGTTACACTTTATATTATTTATTATTTATTTATTACTTTAGATTTATATCCCACCCTGCCTGTCATGCAGGCTCAAGGCGGCATAGGTAAAGGTAAAGGTTCCCTTGCTCGAAAGCCAGTCTAATCCGACTCTAGGGTTGCGGTGCTCATCTCCGTTTCAAAGCCGAAGAGCCAGCGCTGTCCGAAGACGTTTCCGTGGTCATGTGGCCGGCATGACTAAACACCAAGGCGCACGGAACGCTGTTACCTTCCCACCGAAGTGGTACCTATTTATCTACTTGCAATTTCTTGCTTTCGAACTGCTAGGTTGGCAGGAGCTGGAACTAGAGACAGGAGCTCACCCTGTCTTGCGGCACCCGGGTCTTGAACTGCTGAACTACTGACCTTCCACAGCCTGCAGTTCAGCATCTTAACCACTTGAGCCACCGCAGCTCCCTCAAGGCGGCATACATGGGCTAAAATACAATAAATACAGTATAAATACATCACAATAAAATCCTAACCAAAATATACACATAAAGTGCAATCAGTACAGATGGCGTTTTCCAAAAGTGGGCTGATATAAATTTCAAATTTTCATTTTGCTTCTCTGGTATATTCTGGAACCTTAAAATATATGCTCTCTTCCATAGAATTTTGCTTAGATTCCACTTTATCTACCTTAAATTGGATCTTTTCATTTTTCTCTTCCATCTGGTTTACTGCATTAGGCAAAGTGGACATTTCTTGTCTGTTTTCTTTAAGCTGTTTTTGAACTTCTATCATCTGCTGTGTCATTTATTGTTATAGTGAATCTAACTGAACTTGCATAGCATTGACAGCTGCTGTTAACTGCTTCTTGTATTAAGATTTGTAAGTCCTTTGCTGAGATCTTTGCCAAATTGGCAGTCACAGATCTAGCTTCACCAGGAGATAGAACAGAGGCTGGTTTAAGTCACACAGCCTAATATTGTACAATAATTACTATAATAAAACCAAAGACTCTCTTAGGCTGATTTCAGACTGGCAATTTGAAGCGCTAGGGAGTCGTGGCAAATGAGACCCGGAACAGACCTGGAACGGCTTGGTCGTGGTGTTCCCGTTCACACTGCAGCAAATGAAGCGGGAGGATACCATGGAGGAAGCACAAGGGAGCGTTTGCACTGTTGGCCCACCCCTGGCAGTCTGTTAGCAGCTGTTTATGTGCTCCGCTGCATGCGCCTATGCGCATGGGCACATGGGTGCCTGCCGCGGAAACAGCCAGTGCCTATTATCAATGACTGCGGGTGTTCCCGCCTTGCAGCGCTCACGTTCACATGTCAGGGAATCAACCCGCTCTACACACGGTTTGCTACCACTTTCACCTGGTACTTTTTAAACTCGGGAGGGAAGCGGCACAAGACGGCTTGAGTATGGCTGGGGGACGCGTGACACATGTGGCTGTGTGAACCCGCCCCTTTAATCCGCTCCTGAAACGCTCCTGAAATGTTTTGCTCCTGGACCAAACTGCCAGTCTGAACTCGGCCTTAATTGCCCACAACACTTTCCCAATCAATACCTTTAAATGTATGTTTTACAGTAGTTACTATGTTAAAACCAGAGACTCGCTTATTTTCGAAAACTGACCCTCCAAATCAGTATAAACACAAGGACAGTTATCAACAGTTTACATTACACTTTGAACAGACTGTGCTTTGATAAGAACAACATATAAAGACATAACAATTCCAGTTTTAAAACATCTTATGCGGAAGTGATGTTTGGAAAGTGAAAGTGAATTCCAGGCAGTTTCTAAACAACTTTTTTCTTCTTTTCTTCTTTCATTTCAAACAATATAAGATCTTTGTCTTTTGTTCTTTAGTTTATATTCCAAATGGAAAATTAAAATAGGCCGTAATCCAATAAAATGTCTTCATAAAAATACAAATTAATCCAAATTATAATTCCAAAGGGGGGGTTAAAAAGTGAAGAGCAATCCAAATAATCCAATATTATAATCTACAATGTCTCAGAACTTCAAAATACGACTTGAAGAGTCAAAATCTCTCAGTAAACTGTTAAATCCAGACATCAACCATTTCTTTTTTGCCCTTACAAGTATGTAAAATAACGAGTTGTGTGCTTCTTTTCCAAGCTGCTTAAGAAAGGGGGGGGGAGAAATCCCTTCACTCATCCATTTCCCCCCCTGTTTAAAGGGCCAATCTAGGTTTAAATCTCTTCTGATCTCAGTGCTTTTTAGAGAACTCACGGTGCTAAGGATTTTTGAAGTTTAATGTGAGGTCTGCAGTCTTCCCTTGCCCCGGTAGTCATGGCTCCGCTGCTGTGGAGATCACAGATGCTCTTGCTTGGGTTTGGGCTTCAGGGCGATCCTGGACTCAATCCGTTTGCTGCCACTCACGAAGAGTCTGGCAGCAAGCCCCCTGCTTGGGCTCCTCTTTGGCAATCCAGCACAGCTTCATGGGACGACTCCCGGAGCTGGTCTGCAACTGCCGCACCGAAAACCAGAAGTCTTCCTTGCCTAAGAATTGACTTTGATAGTTGTATGTCTATGAGCATTTAGCGCTGATTCATTTCTGTACAACGTCTGAAGCTTTGTCTGCTCAGCTGCAAGTTTCCATTCCAGATGATATTCTAAGGGAAATTGGCTGTAACGAAACTGTAAATTAACTGCATTGATTATATTATTTAGTCTATGGAATGCATCTACAGTACTGCAAAAAGTACACTAAATAGAACTAAAGAATAATTTATAATTTTAACTGGAAGTTATATCATTATTGCTCATTCAGTGTTTTGTTTCTGCCTTTTAATAGGGCGGGAGAAGGCAGGAGAGCCTGTTGACCAAGGAGAGGGTGGCAGAGGTGGGAGGGAGGCCATGACTGGCAGGAGAAGGAAACAGGACAGGCCAGAGGGTGAAATCCCCCAGCTGATGCCGTTTCTCTTCTCATTTCCCCCCAACAGCAAATGTGACTCTGGATCCAGACACGGCCCATCCTGAACTCATCCTGTCTGAGGGTCGGGAAAGCGTGAGACTAGGAGAAATAGCTCAAGCCCTGCCCAACAAGCCTGAGAGATTTGACCATTTGGTGCTGTGCTGGGCCGTGAGGGATTCACAGGAGGCCGCCATTTCTGGGAAGTCCTTGTGGGAAGAGAGGAAAAATGGCTTGTGGGGGTGGCCAGAAAGTCTGTGAGAAGGAAGGGAGGCATCACCATTACTCCTGAGGAAGGGATCTGGGCTGTGGGGAAGTGGTCAGGGACGTACAGGGCTGCCAAAAAATACCATAACCCTTGCCTGACCCTGAGTGGTGAGCCGAAGAGGATCCGAGTGTGCCTGAATTATGCTGGGGGGCGAGTGGCCTTTTTCGACGCTGACCGAGCAGCCCTTCTCTACGAGTTCTCTGGAGCCTCCTTCCCTGGAGAGACCCTCCTGCCTTTCTTTCGGGTGCATTCAAAAGGCCACCTCAAAATCTCTTCTTAGGACCTTTTCTTCATGCCAGGACCATCAAAAAAATATTATTTCTCAAGGCCCCCCCCCCTTTGAGTCCTGTAAAGGCCTCTCTGGGCCTCCGAGCCATCAAAACTGACTTGAGTAAAATTGAGACATTTTTCCCCCTCCATTGCCCAACATTCCTTTTCCCCCTCTTTCTATCTATATATCTAGTACCCAAGTGGCCCCGTCTGTGTGGATATCTAAATCCGCGCTCCGGGGCCACCTGGGGGGGAGGGAGAGGTTTGTGCACACGTGGGGCGGTCCCCACGTGTGCACAAAAATCCTAAATCCCTGAAAAAAAATCGGGGGGATTTAAATCCCCCCGAAACTCACACAGCGTCCCCTGCGCATGCGTAGGAACGCTCTGCGAGCGCTGCCGCCGCCACCGCCATTTGAAAGTTGAGCGGCAAGCAGGGAGGGGGGGCAGAGCAGCGAGGGGTGAGCAGCTC
>NW_015168685.1:550121-551607 GCF_001447785.1 Gekko japonicus
GAGATCAAGCCAGGGGGTGGAGGGGGGTGGAGGAGATGGGGGAACCGGCGGGATAGGGGGGGAACTTACCTCCTGCTGCTGCTTCCTCCTCTTACAGGTGTGGAGCTCCCCCTCTCCCCCGAGTATCGCGGGTCCACCCCTTGTCTTATTTCTGAAAGTGACAGTAACACTTTTTGCATTGTAAAGTATAGCAGGTTTGTTCTAAAGGAGAGCTTGAAACAGACCCCCCAGGCCCTCTCCAGCCTCTATTCTCCTCAAGCACAAGAGAGGAACCAATGCAGGCCTTACAGGGGAAGAAGAGGCCCTGCACCTTTCAGTTACTATTCGGGACGTCCTCTTTTCTTTACTGGGCACCATCTGTAAAGATTTGCCTGACTTCAGCCTGCCCTTTCTGTTGGGCTCTGAAGATCCTGCCCCTGTCAAGGTTGCTGCGTTCAGAGCACTTGTGTTTCAGTTGTACTAGAGACTGAAAAGATGTTATGCTTATTAAAAAGTGATGTTACATTGAAAAAACTGCTGCTTTAGTTGTGGGGTTTTCGGGGGGGCGGGGGGAGCCATTTCATAACTTTAGGGCGAGGAACAAAAAATGCCATCATTTATTGCTTTGCATAATGCCATGGAGTCCATCCTCTGAAGGGGCCGTTCTCTCCGAGTGAACTGATTTACGTTGTCCAGAGATCAGTCGTAATTCTGGGAGATCTCCAGGCCCCACCTGGAGGCTGGCCGTCTTATAGCTGAGCAGGAATTTGATCCCAGGCCTCATCAGTTCAAGTCTACAACACTGTGTAATGCACTGGCTCTCGGCATTGACAGAATTACGAATTTGTCATCTACATTTCTGGAGAATCTGGTGATAACAAGCAGGGAACCATTAGACTTGCAGGGGAGGAATCCCATCCTACCTTCGTGCTTCCTGTGCTGACACCTAAACAGCCACCCTGGTGAGGAAAAACAGCGGGTCATCTTCCTTTTCCTGCCCCCCCACTTGTGGGGCCGCTGCCTCCACCTGTCTGGCTTACAGGGCAGCAGCACCAGCAGTTCCCATTCCCCCTCCCCCATTCCTGCCCGCAGTTCTTGGGGGGGGGCCTGCTCCAACTCCTTTGCCACCTAACCGGCTCACATGGTGGTGGCCTGGATGGGTGATGGAGGCAGGTCTTGCATCTCCTCCCCTCCCCGACGAGCTCTCCTGGCAGCTGCTCCTCCCTTCCCAAGCTGAAAGTCAAGATTTCACAACAGGGGTTCACAAGATCTCAGTCTATATATCTGATAGTGAAGGTGCCCCCTGGTGTGTGGATACCTAAATCCGCGCATCAGGGGCACCTGGGGGGGAGGGAGATTTTCACAAAAATCTGAAAAGTTAAAAAAATATCGGGGGGATACTTAAATCCCCCCAAAAGTGACAGAGCATCCCCTGCGCATGCGCAGGGAACGCTTTGCAGCCGGCCTCGCCGCCGCCTCGGAGCCGGGCGAGGGCCCAGCGAGGTCT
>NW_015168685.1:551804-556819 GCF_001447785.1 Gekko japonicus
GGGATGGGGGGGATAGCTTACCTGCTGCTCCTGCTGGTTCCTCCTCCGCCTGCTCAGTTTGGAGCTCCCCCCCCCACGAGTTTCGCGAGTCTTCTTTCTTGTCTTTCCTAAACATAGTAAATTTGTAATTTTCTTCCTTGGATTTTTCTGCAATCTTTGGGATGGGGGTGGCCCTGGGCTGGTAGAAAAATATCTCCTGTGTGTGCCTGGCCCCAGGCTCTGGATTTTCTGATATGCAGGGGTGCCAGGCCCCGAACTGGAGATATGCCAATGTCCCACCTCCACAAGAGGAGAGGGAAGGGGAAATTCAGGGTCCCTCCTTTTTCCAAAAAGCTGGAAGGAAGGGAGAGAAGGAACTGGAGATGCACCCAAGGATGCCCATCGCTTTGATTGTCCAGAGGTCTGTCCCACTCGCCTACCCCAGAGTTTGCTGCATCTACAACATTTAATGGCTATTTGAATACTGAATGAGCATTTCTGCCTCTTGCCAAAAGACTTACAACAATAGCTGGTGTAGCAATCGAAAGAACTATTGTCCTTTTTTGTGAACTGTATTCATAACAAGTGTCTTTCCTGTTCCTACAGAAGGATCTGTGGAAAATATATCTCCTTTATTATTGAAAACAGCATCAATGATTTCTCTGAAATTATTCCTCTTGGTCCAGTATCAACTTTGCCTCGTTATAGGCTGACTTCATTTATCCACAGTGTGGGCCCAAAGGGGCTGACACGCACATCTTACTGCAGGCTTTCAGAGCAGTAAGCCTTTAATCTTGACTTCAGATATTTTGCCTGCCTTACACATTATTCCTTTCCCACACTCTTCTAAATCGGGTTGGAACATCACTTGTGACATGTGGGGGTGGTGTCCAATTTTTTTAAAAAATAATTTATGCAGTTGCTCTATCACAGCTGTGCAGTAGCGTCCAGCAAGAACCTTCCATTTAAATCCTTGTGGCTTAGGTTCGGCGCATGCATTTTAGCGTTCGTTCATTGAATGAAGGAGAAGAGAAAGGAATGTAGGCAAAGGGGGGAAACCAATGTCGAAGCTGACAAGACTCTTTTTGAAACTGACAAGCAGCTGTGAAGCCCTGTTTTTCATCTAAATATATAAATAAATATTGCTGTGCACTAGGGGATTCTCTGCTGTGTTATTGGCCGCAGTGATAAATGGGAGAGTCACACGATCCGATAATATGGGGTAACACGTTGAGTGTACAGAATGAACAGTAGAACCCATGGACAGTGGCATTGCAAGCTGTGATCTTTGGCAACGTGTGTGTGTGCACACACCTGTGCAAAGTCAGCTGCAACTCCACCATGTTTTCACAGGGCTGCAATTTGTATGGGTGGAGGAATCCTCTGGCAGAAGCTCTGGAGAGCTTTTTTAGTCTTGTGCCACTAAATCAAAAAAATATATTGGGGGTATTTTTGTTGATGCCCCAGTGTAGTTGCAGAATAACACTACTTTCCTGCCCTTCCTTGCAAATTTGCGTGGTTTTCTCTTTGTGATTCTCTAATTTGATCCTGCACACTGGTCATGATCTTGGCAGTTTTCTTTTTCTTTTTAAACCCCCGAAGGGATATTTTTTATTTTGCAATAGACTACAAAACTACAAAGAAAATATTAGGAAGGGAACTACAACTAGGGATAAAGGAAAGATAACCACACTATGCTAAAACCCCAAGAGAAGGAGATCTTTTCCCTGTTAATATGAGTGTTAGAACTATAAGTGTTAAATCACAATATACTTGTAGAGTTCTTGTTTATCTCAGCTTCACTGTTTGTGTGTTAATATGCTAGTTGTTATGAGATAACTTTCTGATCATCTTCTTGTTCTTTGCTTCAAAAGGCCATTTTCCAAGTCCTTCTACCTTTACTTCAGCTTTCTGTATCTAAAATCATATACAACTCTGGCGGGTCTTGCACCCATTTCCGCAGCAGAGTCCTCTTCCGTTCCAGAGGTGGCAGAGTCACTAGATTTCGTTTCTTCCTCTTTGGACTCTTCTTCTGTTCCCAGCTGACGCTGCAAAAACTCTTTGACTTTAAAAGTGGAGTCTATCGTCTCTCTTTTATCGTTGATCTTAAAGATGACACCCTCCGGGACCACCCATCTGTACAATATTCCATTGGTTTGAAGGAAAAAAATTAAATCCTTATAATTTTTCCTCTTTTGTCGAATTTCAAATGGAATGTCCTTTAAAGATCTAATGGTTACATTTCCCATTTTCAGTAGAGTTGCCTATGTCACTTTTAAGATGGCATCTCTGGTCTGTCTTCTTGAGAATCTGACCACTATTTCTCCAGGCAGGCTATTTTTTAGGCAGGCCATTTTTTTAATATAATTGGAGTATGCCCTATAGGCTAGCTCCATTTCTTTTACAAGTTCATCCGCTGTTAAGTCTATTACTGGAGCGATGATCTCGCTAAGCATTTTCCTCAGGTCCTCCTGCTCTGCTTCAGGAACTCCCTGGAACCTGAGAATCATGTTAGCTTTTCCCATCTATAGCTGCAACAAACGATTTTTCTTTGGAAATTTTGCTTCGTTTCCACTTCTCCCATTCTTTTCTTCAATTTCTTGCTTGTGGTGTCTATCTCTTTAATTTTCTCATTTGCCTGCTCAACTTTTTTCTCCGTTTCGTTCAGCTGGAGCTGCTGAGATGCAAAATTCTTGTTCATCTTGGTCAATTGCTGGTTAATACCATCGAGTTGCTCCATCACTGGCTTAAGCATAACCGCTAGCAGTTTAATGACGTCTGCTCCCTCTTCCGGTTTTGGGTTCTGACAGCCCAGCGGTTTTGTTTTCAACTTTCTCTGCTGGGCCGCCATTTTCTCCGTTTTGTTTACAGTTTCTACTGCTTCTTCCCGACTTGAAAAACTCGCCCCACGATGCCGAAAATCAAGTAAGTCTCTCAAAACACACTCGGTTTGTTTCCTCCTCTCTCCCCTTTTGTATCGCTTATCAGTGCATTCGCATAAGAGGCGTCCCTCTTTGCGACTTCTTTTATCAGCGGGGGGGGGATTGCTTTTAAAGTAATCTGATTTATTCAGAACTCATGTTCATTGTCGGTCAGTTTCTCTGACCTCACTCATTTTAAACGCCATTCTGCTCGATCTCCAGCGCTTGTCCCGGTCAAACCAGCTAGTGCCCGAAGGTCACACAGTGACTGGACCGTCAGGTTTATGAAGCGGCGATGGCAAACGCTCTCCCCAGACCGGGGGAGGGTGAATCGCACACCAGTGGCCTGGAGGGGTGCCACCTCAAGTGACACCCCCGCAGAGCCTTTGCGATAGGCTCCAGGCCAGAGGGCTTTTGAGGGGTAGCCTCTTCAACGGCATAATGCCGGAGAATCGAGGCTCCCCTCCGCCCTGGCAGTTTTCTAAAGCCTCTCCTGTACCGATTGCATTCTTTCCTCCTAATGGATCGATCCCAAGCATTTAAGTTCAGCACTTTGCTGAAGATCCATGTGGCTCAGCCACTATTTTAATGTTAGGCTTCTGGAGACTACCAAAATGTCCCTTCCTCTGAAAAAAACTTTGTTCACTAAAGCATTAAAGGTGAAAATGTTTTCAAAGCTTTAGGCTTCCCATCCCAGTGTTTCTCTCCCTCTTTATATCTCATGTCAATTTCATCCGGTGCCGATGATTCTACTCCCTATTTTGTTTGCACTGGGGATGCTGCCATTTGCCTCCCATCCCCCTTTCAAGTCAATACCAGCAGGGAACTAAACCTTGTGTTTAAGACCGAAAACGTTTTATCCCAGATATGAAAGAGAGAGTCTCCTGTGATTAAGACCAAAAACTTTTTATCCCAGGTATGAGTCTGGCGTATAACAATGCACAAAAATGGACTCCCAACTAGATAATATTAACAAAGGTGGTAACTCAAATGTAACTGCTGTAGTCCTTTTTGTGACATGATACATTGACTGATACTACAGACATGATAGAAAAAGATCTCGAGACAAGGTTGCATCTGGAATCCTTGTCTCATGACAAATGTGTATTATTGATTCTACGGCTGCATACAGATTCTGGAGTCATGTTATTTACGAAGACGTTCACAATATCCCCGCAATTGTTTATACATTGATTTGTACTAGGGCTCTTTTTGTAGCAGGTACTCATTTGCATATTAAGCGACACACCCCTAATGTAGCCAATCCTCCAAGAGCTTACAGTAGCTCCTGTAATCCGCTGCCGGATTTCATTTACGATTTTTTGCTGTATGTTTATATTGTAATATTGATTGTTAAATTTACTGTCTTCAAGACATTTGATAGTATAGTATTGTTAATAAAGTTTCTATTTTAGAGCAGTTTAGGGCTACGTAGCGTTTCTACTCCCTTCTGTGTTCCCGGTCTTTTTGTAGGCTCAGAGGTACAGACACACACGGGTCCTTTCAGTATTGCCAGTTTATTTTTAAAACACCATACATGTGAATGGCACTACGCAGAGTATAGGAAAACAGGTCCCTGCCCTAAGGAACGTACAATTTACCCATGGCCATAAAGGAGGGGAGGCAGGTGGCGGGAGGGATAAATGGGAAGAACACAGATTCATTCCAGCTACATCTGAACCCACTAGCACCTTATCGAGTCAACAAGATTTTCAGGTCTCCACAGTGCTACTGGATTCAAATCTAATCCTCCTACTGCAGACTAACACGGCGACCCTCTGAAACCGCATTCACTCCGCTTTCTGTAAGGAAACGGGACTCAGCAGCTGTGCCAAACAAAAGGAGGGTCTTGAAGGAAGGTGGGAGGCAGTTCCAGACACAAGGGGCGGAAAGGTGGGGAGGAGGAGTTGCAGGGCGCAGGAGGCAGAGGGCGGTGAGACTGAAGGTCAGGGACAGGGCTGTGTCTGGAGGATATAAGAGCAGAGAAGTGCAGGCTGAGGAGAGGCCATGGCATAGCTACAGTGGGGCCTCCTGGGGCCTGCCCCCCCCACTTCCGACTTCCTCCGAAGACCCCTGACTTTGTGGCAGAAGTGGGGAGAGGCCGCGTGAACCTGC
>NW_015168685.1:557009-561010 GCF_001447785.1 Gekko japonicus
ACGTCACTTGCTCAGAATGAAGAGAGAGGTGGAGGATTTGGGGAGCAGAGCGCCGGGCAGAAGGGAGGGGTCTTGATCAGAGTGAGAGTCGAGAAGGTTGCAGGGGCAGAGAGGAGACCAGAGCAGGAACCAAACTTTGGGCAGAGAGGAAGTGCCTTTTTTTGGGGGGGGGTAATGTTGCAAAGGCAGAGGCTGAAGATGGGGAGCAAAGGAGAGAGAGGAGGCAAAAATTCGCAGCCCTGAAGGCCTCCAGCTCATTCTACACGGAGGGTTGTGGACGCTGTCAGGCAAGGTGGAGCATTGGGGGGGTGGGGGTGGAAACGAGGCCTCTGTGTGCTGCCACTGCTATGGGCAGGACTCTTCACTGTAGGGTTGCCAGCCTCCAGGTGGTGCCTGGAGATCTCCCGCTTTTACAACTGATCCCCAGCTGACGGAGATCAGCCCCCCTGGAGAAAATGGCTGCTTTGAAGGGTGGACTCTATGGGCACTGCACCATGCTGAGGCCCCTCCCCTCCCCAAAACCCGCCCTCTCCTGGATCCAAAGTCTCCAGGCATTTTCCAACCCAGACCTGGCAACCCTATTCTTCAGTATTCTGGCTTTCCCCCTTTAATTTACACTGAATTCCTGCACATGTGCAATTTCCTTGCCTTGATGCTCTGAGGAGGGCATTCCTTTCCCCACTTCTTCTTATTTTTTGCTGTCAAATCTCCACTGACTTATGGCGACCCCATAGAGTTTTCAAGGCAAGAGATATACAGAGGTGGTTTGTCACTGCCTGCCTCTGCGTAGCAACACTGGTATTCCTTGGTGGTCTCCCATCCAAGAGCTAACCAGGGCCAACCCTAAGAGCTTCTGAGATCTGATAAGATCGGGCTGGCCTGGGTTGGCCAGGCCATGGGTCTCCCCCCCCACTCCCGGAGGGCTTTAAAAAACAACAACAGTAAAAGCTGACCAAAATAGTTTTACTTATTAAAATATTTATACCCCTACCTATAGCAACAGTGTATTAATACCCAGATCTCATATTTTTCAGAAAAAATAACTCTCTAGTCCTTTTCTTTCCAGAGTTATAAAGAGCAACATGCAGACAGTTCAGTTCCCTTTAGATCTCTGCAATGAAAAGAGCTAGAGAGTTACTTTAAAAAAATCTGTAGACTAATCATTGCCACAATAGGTCATTATAATGGCATGTCAGCATTTTTTAAAAAACTGCCTCTAGGCACCTCAAAAGCTGTATCAGACCCTGGTCCTCTCTGTGTTAAGAAAAAACCCAAACATTACCAGGTCAAGAGGGGACGGTTCACTTTGCTGGACTCCTCCCTGAGGGGCTCTTTTCCTGACTGCAGGGCCTTTATCTCCAGCCCTGGTTGTCAAACAGCAGGCTGTGCAGCTCCAGGGAAATGGAGACCTAGACTAGGTGGGATTCAGGACAATTAACACCTTTTCAACTGCTAATGGAATAATTTTTTCTCTGTTTTTGTTCTAGTTTTGGAGTTAGGGCCTGGATTGAACCTCAGTCCTCTGCCAAACCTATGATACTTTAATTTCTACAGAAAAGTAGCCTCTATAGTTGAATCTCTGGTGCTGTTTCCCAGGGGGTTCCAGAACTCCGCTGGTGCTGTGGCCTTCTGGTACTGATACCTCTGTACAGCCCTTTTGCCTTGGAGGATGTTTATACATTCCAGGAGTTACTGGTGTCACTATCAGAATCAAAATGGACGGGGCATCTGAAACCAGCTTCCTTGACTCTTCTTGACTGTGAGCTTCCAGACCCCAGAGACAGGCCTTCGTGGCTAGCCCGGAACGTTCTGGATTTTATACGAGTGCAGTATTTTAAGTATTGGGCTGAAATATTCTGTGTTGAATATTGATATGCTACAAAGTGTTTTCTGTCTTAAGAGTGCAAAATGGGAAAAACTGAGCTATGTTTAAGCACCATTCTCTCTCTATCAGTACTAGTTTCAGCCCCTGGCCAGTCTCCACCCGAGCAATGAAAGAACTCAGGGGAACTGGGGGGGGGGGGTCCCAGGCAGGCCTGTAGCCAGGATTTTTTAAGTTGGGGGACATTTACATTTCTTAGGGGGCACTGACTAATTGAATTAAAGGAATATCCGGCTCCTTCCCCGTAACTGCCACCGCTCGGGACCCCTGGGCTGGATGGGAAGTCAGGGGGCCTTGCCAATACGTCCCCTGCATAGCTACAGGCCTGGTCCCAGGAAAAGTCCCAGGTCCCAGAATCCCACAACAGTTCCAAACCTATAGCGATGAAACAGTACTACTGCAATCTGTAAAACTTATCATAAATTAACAACACACAATGTCTGTAAACATAGAATTGTCCTTCTCAGAAAAAGTGTGCCTTTTGTTGGGATCCAAGTTCCTTGAGAAGAGTGATTGGTGGGAGGTAAGATAAGCAAGGTTGAGACAAAAAGGTATTAGAATCTACAGGATAGTATTGAGATCCTCAGCAGCCTGACCTGCAGGTCCTCCAAGAAAGGCTCTTCCACTCCTGAAGGAAGAAACTGGGACTTACTACAGGTAACAAACACCACAGAGCCAACCCCAGGTAGGTTCAGGTCGCCCTATTCACCCAGCCAAGATCAGTGAGGGCAGGTCCCTTCTTTGCCTAGCTCCTCCTCCTTCCCCAAGGTCGGAAGCTTTGATAGCTGCCTGGTTAGATTGTATACATTCAATCTAAAGAGTGGGGTACTAATTTCCTCCCTGCCCAAGAGAAAAGTAGCCCTTTAGGGAGAGAGAGGCTGTATCATCGGCCCTTTATTTGCTCTGCTGCTTTTTTGCGTGCCTGGACTTTTAACGAGGGGTGTGTGTGTAGTTTTCTGAAATATGACTCCCCTCTCTCGGCCTGCAGCGGGACAGTCCATTCTGCCCTCTCCTGTGGACCTGGAATCCGCCCCCAGATCTGGGTTTGCAGGGAAGAGAACACAGGTGTGTTGCTGTCATGGGAAAGGTCCAAGGCGGAGAGGTGGGTTCGCATCCAAAAGACTGGAACTTCTTGGATTGTTTTGAGTCCCCTTTCTAAGGGAAATCGGAGGGTTTCTGCCACTCCCCCCCACCCGCAAATAAGAGGGGTGGAGGGAGATGAGAAACTGGCTTTCATACGGGAAAGGGGCAGGTGGATGTGGTTCGTTCCCCTCGGTTAATCTGCTCTGCTGAGCCCCTCCGCTGTATTCCAGATTTCTCCCAAGCGATTTCTTTGTCTTTGGAGGACCTTCCAGGATGCTTTTATTTTGGGGGGGGGGCTGCTGGAAACCTCTGACCTCCCCCCCCCCAAGCCCAGCAGGGAGCCCCTCCCTGGTCCCACCCGGGGACATCCCACGGGCCAGTCGGCTGGAAGGCAACGGGAAGGGTCTCCCCTCTGACACCGCCCAAAGGAGTGCAAAAGGGGCGTTTCCCTGCCATGGTCTGTCTTCCAGCCCGGCCGTTTTCCCGACGACTCGGGTTGTGCAGCCCGCCGCTGATCGGGCGCCGAGACGCCCCTCTCGCTGCTGCTTTTCTCTCTGTTTCTCTCCCGCCTGTGTGGAGGGACTGCAGCCATGGCGGCGGGGGTCCCCTGAAAGAGCTCTGCGAGGAGGCCTCTTGCTCCATCTGCCTGGACTATTTCAAGGACCCGGTGACCATCCCCGAGTGCGGCCACAACTTCTGCCACCGTGCAGGACTTACTTCCAAGGAGACCCTCCCGGTCTCCTTCCCAGCGCAGAAGCCAACCCCCTCCCCGGACCGCATGCGCGCACAGAGGGAACGCCCCCTCCTCTTTCCCCGGCCGGACCCCCCCCTTGCGCGGCCTCTCTAGCAAAGGGCTCCGCGGGCTTAACCCCTTCAGTCCTGCAGGCGAGTGCAAACGGTGCGTCCTCCTGCTCCCCTCCAGGAGGTCCTTCAGCCGGGCCGCCGCCCGCCACGCCCGGGGCTGCTCAATGGGGCTGCTCAGCGGGAGCCGCTCTGCAGGGGGCGGGACGCCCGGAGGGTCCTTCCCGCGCTCTTC
>NW_015168685.1:561466-564353 GCF_001447785.1 Gekko japonicus
GCTCTGTCTTCTGGGTGCTGGGGGTGGATGGGTGGTAACAGTGAGGGGGCTTCTAATGTCCCGGCCCCACTGGTGGACCTCCTGTGGGCACCCAGTATTTTTGGCCACTGTGTTACACAGAAGTGTGTTGGACTGGATGGGTCATTGGCCTGATCCAACACTGGCTTCTCTTATGTTCTTATATAGGTCTGGGGCAAGTGATGCTCTGTCTTCTTGGTGCTTGGGGGGGGGGGCAACAGTGGGAGGTGCTTCTCGTGTCCTGGCCCCACTGCTGGACCTCCTGATGGCACCCGGTATTTTTGGCCACCGTGTGACAGAGTGTTGGGACTAGATGGTTGGGACTGATCCAACATTGGCTTTTCTTATGTTCTTCAGCTGGGTCCCCCCCCCCCTTGTTCATCCACCTCCCATCAGGCCCGTCAAACTCAGTTTTGGGGGTGGGGCAGCTAGACTTGCTTGGAGTCTCCCCCTTCTTTCTCAAAGCGGCCGAGGGGAGACGTCCGCCACGGTGGGGAGAGAATGCGGGAGCACCTCGAAGGCGGCCAGAGGGAGCCCCTGTGGGGGTTTTGGACAGTAATTCTTGGGGGGGGGGGCAGAGCCCGGATTCCCGGGAAGGAGGCTGCATTTGGACACGAGTGGGGTAATAATTTCCTCCCTGTCCAATAGAAAAGTAGCCCTTCAGGGAGAGAGAGGCTGCATTCTCGGCCCTTTATTTGGACGGCTTCAAAAGGGAATTAGATAAGCATATGGAGCAGTGGTCCCCCGCAGCTCTTAATTCCCAAGAAGGATTTCCTTTTATCTGTTCTAACCCAACCACTCCCGCGAGGAGCGTATTTGGCCCCCAAGAACTCAGGGACACCCGGCAGAGCGGGAGGAGGCGGGGGAAGTTTTCGCTGGGGGGCCTGCCCACACAAGTGGTATTAGGGTTGCTAGAAGTATCCAGCGAAGTAACAGTCCAAACAGTCTGGTGTAAAACTATATACAGATTTATTAGCACAAGCTACATCCATCAAGATGCAGAGTGCTTCGCCATACACAGGTACATCAGTAGGAAGATACTCTGCACAATGCATGGACACTTATATACAAGTAGTAGCCAATCGGGTAAAGACTGCTTAGTCATTCTGACTTGGTCACTCAGTGGGAAGGTAACAGCGTTCTGTGCACCTTGGTGATTAGTCATGCCGGCCACATGACCACGGAAACGTCTTCAGACAGCGCTGGCTCTTCGGTGTTGAAACGGAGATGAGCACCGCAACCCTCGAGTCGGATTCGACTGCCTTTCGAGCAAGGGGACCTTTACTTTTTACAAGACAGAACAGGACAGAACCAGTTCATTCCTGCCGAGCTGACTGCCTAGAACTATCAAGTACATCACATGCATCACCCGCTTATGTCTTATTGCAGCAAGTGAAAGCTGACACCCCACCCTTTTTTGAAAGCCGAGGGTTTCCCTTCAGCTTTCTAAGACTGAGTTCCCTGGCTGTGTTGAGAGTGGGTGGGAGGGAGGGAAGCAGTGCTCCCTCTAAGTTGAGTTATTGTGAGCTAGGTCACAGTTTTTTAGCCTCCGGCTCACACATTTTTGGCTTAGGCCCAGGAAGGATGGCTCCAGAGCAAACTAAATCATGCAGTATCCAAACTGCTCACTCACAACATTAATGCCAGTAGCTCACAAAGTTGAATTTTTGCTCACAAGACTTCGCAGCTTAGTGGGAGTATTGCAGGTTGCCCCAATAACAAAATCACTCTACCAGCTCTCAGCATGGGGCCTGCCCGCCTGGACCCATCTACCCCTGGGACCCAGGGTGAAGTCGTTCACCTCTGTGCTTCCACTTTTCTCCACCAGACCCTGTGGGACCCAGCTGGCAAACAGCCTGTGAAGTGCCTCTCTGGAGAGGGGGCATGCCCTATCGCCAGGCCTGGGATCTCCTGGGTTCCCATCTACACCCTGGCTTTCTGTGCCACTTTTTGAAGCGTTCTGGGACTCTGGCCACTTCCTGCTGCTCTTCCCCCACCTGCTGCCCCCTGGCACGGCCTCTGTGCCCTGCGGTTTATCCTTGGTTCTTCTGGGACTTCTGCCATTGCCTGCTCCACCTGGCCCCATTGGGCCCTCCAGAACAACAGCTGCCACGGTGATACAGGAGGCTGATGGCCAATGGGTAGTCAGTGACCTCGGTGCCGGGGGGGGGGGTTCCTCGTTCACTGGGATTGCATATCCATGCCATGGAAGTCTCTCTTGGGGTGTCTCCCAAGTCTGGGTCTGGCAGTGATGGACCGGGACACTGAGAACTCAAAAGGGTTTTCCCCTCTGTGGGTTCTTCGATGCAGTTGAAGATGGGCACTCTGACTGAATCTCTTTCCACACTCTGAGCATTCAAAAGGTTTCTCCCCTGTGTGGGTTATCTTTTTTTTTTTTTGAACCTCCGGAGGGGATTTTTAAATTGTTTTTTATAACACTACAAAACTACTACAGAAAAAAGGGAAGGGGTGTCAATATTGCGCGGTGCTAGCCCACTGCAGACCGAACACGGGTGCAAGGATGTCCAATAAAGACTGGAGTCTTCCAGGCTTGTGTAAAAGTTATTTACAGTTTATTTTACAAAGCCTCCACCAAATCTTTACATTGAGTGACGTAATGCTTCGCTGACAACCAATTTTACAAGAAGATGTCTAGCACAGTACCTCACTGTACTTATACAGCCATTGGCCAATCAGAGCCAATGCTTAGTCATTCTTACATAGTGTTAATTAGCTCTGGCAATAAGTAGCCAGAACCCGTCAGAGCCAGCTCTTCAGTCACCTAGAGCTGTCAGCTCCTGTCACATAGATGCCACAGATCTACAGCTAGACTTAACAATAACACAGAATGTTGACAAGGGGGGGACTA
>NW_015168685.1:564367-566093 GCF_001447785.1 Gekko japonicus
AGTTTGTCTGAAGAAAAAGCACGAGCTCTTTGTACTTCTTCCTCCGTTGTCTTACTTCAAATGGAATCTCCTTTAGCGTTCTGATGGTATTTCCCCCCACTTTCAGGGGTATTCCAGCGACTGCTTTCAGGACTGCATCCCTCACATGCCTCTTCGAGAATCTTATGACAATTTCCCCATGCAGATTATTTTTCTTTATATAGCGTGAATATGATCTGTAAACCACATCCATATCGCTCAGCAATGATTCCGTCTTCGTTTCTGTCACTGGGGCTAGTAATTCACTCATCATTTCTTTAAGATTCTCCCCCCTGTTCTCTGGCATGCCCTGAAAGCGAAGAATCATGTTGGCCTTTTCCATTTGCACTTGCAACAGTTGATCTTCCATGGAGGTTTGTTTCCTTTCCAGCTTTTGCACTTTTTTCTTCACCTTCTGAGTAGTTGCAGCCACTTCCTTTACCTTCTCAGAATCTTGCTTAGTTATTTGTATCATACCGTTATCTGGGTTTGTTGTGCAGTAATACTTTTGAGTCACTATAGACATCTGTTCCTTGAAGTTATTCAGCTGTTCCAGCAGATGGCGCATATATTCCGCTATAGACTTTGCCACCTCACTGGTAGCTTCCGGTTTTGGGCTCGCAGACCCTTTCGCTTTCAAAAGTTTTTCTCTGTCCTTCTTCCCCACCATCTTTATCGTTTGTTTCGCAAATTTTTAAAAAGTCTCTGAATGTGCGCTTCACCACTTAGATTTGCTTTGGTAAGTACTTCCAAGCAGCTTCCTTCGTGTTTTCTTCCACTCCCCCCCTCAATTGCTCAAAAGTTCATGCGCATGAGAGGCGTCCCTCCCCCGCTCGCCTTTTCCCCGTTCGGTGGGGTTAGGTGGGGAGCTATCTTTTTCACTTTAATAAACGCTTCAAAACTGACTCACATTCATAATTGGTCGTTTGACCTCGCTTTCAGCTTTCATTTCTGCCGCTCGATCTATGCTTGCCCCGGTCAGCGTCACTAAGTCCATTTGGTCTCACAGCATGGAGAACCGTCGGAACAAAGAGGTGCCTCAATTCTCTGGTATTTCGCCCTCAAAGAGGCAGCCTCTTGTAAGTTCCATGGCCAGGGTCCCTTCGCCGGGCCCCTGGGGGGGTAAGCGAGCCTGCGCACCCCCTCCTTCGGCTGGAGCGCAGCTTCACCCCCGGGAGGTCTGGGAGGTGAGTCTGCTAGTGCGTCGCCATCTACCGGAAGTCCCCCTGTGTGGGTTCTTCGATGCTGTTGAAGATGGCCACTCTGACTGAATCTCTTTCCACACTCTAAGCATTCAAAAGGTTTCTCCCCTGTGTGGGTTCTCTGATGCTGTTGAAGATGGCCACTCTGACTGAATCTCTTTCCACACTCTAAGCATTCAAAAGGTTTCTCCCCTGTGTGGGTTCTCTGATGCTGTTGAAGATGGCCACTCTGACTGAATCTCTTTCCACACTCTAAGCATTCAAAAGGTTTCTCCCCTGTGTGGGTTCTCTGATGCTGTTGAAGATGGCCACTCTGACTGAATCTCTTTCCACACTCTAAGCATTCAAAAGGTTTTTCCCCTGTGTGGGTTCTTCGATGCTTTTCAAGATGGCCACTCCGACTGAATTGCTTTCCACACTCCGAGCATTCAAAAGGTTTCTCCCCTGTGTGGGTTCTTCGATGCTGTTCAAGACGGGTACACTGACTGAATCTCTTTCCACACTCT
>NW_015168686.1:0-15228 GCF_001447785.1 Gekko japonicus
CCCCCCCCCCGGTTGGGGAAGCGAAGGGGAGGCTTTTGACTATACCTTCCCCCCTCCTTTTGCTTCCCCTTCTGACATCCCTTCTGGTGATGGCAGGGGGCGTTGCATATGCTAATGAGCTATTATGCTTATAGCCTGGTAGCTCATTAGCATACCATATGTTAATGAGCCCCTGCAGCTCTTTTTCTAGGAAAAGACCCCTGAGTATGAATGAAATCAAAAGATTCCTGTTTCCTTGGCTTGGAGAAAGGAAATGAGAAAACAAGAATCTTAGGCCCCGATCACACGCAGAATTTGCCATGGGATACTCACAAATGCCGGCCGGATTTTACTGGCACGATCAAATGGACACCTCTGGCCAGCGTCCCGCACCTGTCAGCAACCCGGAGCAGTCAGCCAAAGAAGTGGAGTTTAAAAGTACCTGGGGAAATCCACTATCAACTGGTTGCAATGGACTGCAGCCAGATGCTCTCCATGTGGTCGCTCCAGTGCTCTCCTCTCACATCCCTGCTTCCTGGTTGGAGTGCGCCGGAAACACCCGCTGATAAAAACAATGCCGTCACATCTGATCGCGTGGGGGCGTGTCAAATTGCGACAGCGCAAATCGCCACACCTCCCCCCGCATTTTCTGGCGCGTGTGACAAGGACCTTAGTGAACTAACAGATATGCTTGCTGATTAGATGAAGGTGAAAGGGAGGGAGTGCCCAGGTCTTGTCAATGGAAAGGAAAAGGAAAAGAAAAGGGGACGTTTCTGAATTAGAAGAAAATATGCTGAGAAGGGTCTTAATTATTCCACAGAGCTGTGATTTGTGGTAGGAAGCTCCATAGTCAAAGTTAGATCATTCTAGACTATAATTTCATTGTGAAACACTAATGTGTATCCTAGGTGTCTCTAAGATCTGAACACAAAGGAATCCAGATCCTTTGCAAAAGAGTACTCAAGAGCTCATAGTTAATAGTACAAGTGCTCTACGAGACTGACTGTGTCCAGTAAGTATGCAAAACATGATGTGGAATTACACCCAATCCTGCCCATTTTGTTCTGCCTCTCAGCCTTTGTACTGTAGAAGGTCTGAAATTCATTTTAAGAGTCTTGTGTTACTGGTAAAGGTGGTCTCATTTGCCCAAATGGAATGGAAGTTTGATAGCAACACAAATACATTTCTTCCTCTAGGTGAAGGGAATCCATCAATATCAACTGTGCAGATCTGAGAGCTGAATTTTGACATTTTAGTTCCATCATTCTAAAGATCCTACTGTAAACAGAAAAAAGTCTCCTCATTAATCTAAAGCTCTGGTCATCCTCAGTTGATTTTACAGAAGGGGCACTAAGAAGAAGGGTGGTGGGCCAGGCACCAATGCGTTTTAACTGGACTTCCAGAAATGTCTAACATAACAGCCCCAACTCCATCCACACACCTTTCTTGCATTTGGATTTGTAACTGTGTGGACAACTGGTGCTACTCAGATCATTAGATTGGCCCTGGGACATGGAACTGCTGATATTAGCTTAGGATGCAATTTTCTATTGTGCTTTTTCTAATCAAACACATAGTAACTTCATAAAGCACAGCTATGTGCTAATAAATCAGATTTCCTTGATTAAGTATAGCATGAAATAAAAGCGCTTTCGTACTGCAATAATTACCTGGAAGTACTGAGATTTAAAACTGCCGTCCACATTGAACAGTACAACCATTTCAGGATGGAGAGTTTTTGGAGCACTAAATCTTTATGATAAATACAGTACCTAACAGACCTAATAATTGCAGACTGTACTAATTACCTTAAGGAGCTACACTCCAATAATATACTGAGTAGACAACAACTCTTCCAGCTTCAGGCCTCTGCTCATTAAGCCAAATTAGTATGATAAATGAAGAAGGTTATTTGGTTACATCCACAGTTGACAGAGCTTGTTTATCAAAAAATGGGGAGAAATAAAGTTTAGTTGGAAAATAAAGAATAAGAATTATGTTGGCAGAGAAGGCAGCATGGCATAGCCCAATCTCATCAGATCTCAGAAGCTAAGCAGGGTCCAGACTTGGATGGGAGACCACCAAGGAAGACACTGAGGAGGAAGGCAATGGCAAACCACTTCTGCTTCTCACTTGCCTTCAAAGCCCCTTGCTGGGGTCACCATGGTTGACTGTGTCACACATAACAATGATATCCTAGCCTTCTTCAAGGAAAGCATGATAGAAATTATATACAAGTCATATTTGCACTTCCAGCTACAACTGGGAAACCACCACAACTAATCATCCCTATGAATGAAGACTGTTACTGATTGTCCTGTAAGGAAATGACTTTGATAGGGTATTGTAAGGTACCCCAGTCTTAAGAGGTCAGAACTAAAGGTAAAATATAATTATCTGAATAAAGTACTCATGATGCTAAAGAACCTGTGACTATTTCTAGAGATCTAATACTTCTGAGTGGTTTTCAGAGAAAGCACATGGAACTCTTGAGAGAGCATGCTGAGAGCACTTAAGGCAGTTTTTAAAGACTCTTAGTTAAGAACAGAAACTGAAAAACATAATCAAGGGTATATTTTAAAAGGATACTTTAACCTACCCTATATGACCTTCTCTGTTCACGTTCCCAGTCCTCAGAACCTTATTACCTGCTTTCTTCAAAACCTTATTACCTGCTTTCTTTAAGGTGATGGACAACTTGCTGCTATCTCTGATGAGTTTCGGACTGAAGCTGTAATGAACCTGACTAAGGACAAAAGTCTTCAGGACACAAAACACTTGAAGGTCTCCTCTACATTTAAAGAAGCAGGAACTATGCTGCTTCTTTGCTCTTACACAGATCCTGTTCTTCTTAAAGAATCTTGTTCTTCATGATTGCATCTTTAGAGACTCACTGGGGACTTCTGAAACAGACTTCAGGAAAAATCTGAAAAGATGTTTAAGAATATGAGGCACTATATTTTATTTTACAAGAATTTTAATTGCCACAGACTCAGAAATCTGCAGCAGCCATGTATGTATCCTGCCTCCTTCAGTACTGTGTCAGCATAGTTCCTGTTAATTTAAACACACAAGTCTGCCTTATACTGAATCAGACCCTTGGTCCATCAAGGTCAGTATTGTCTACTCAAACTGGCAGCAATTCTCCAGGATCTCAGGCAGAGATCTTTTGCATCCCCTCCAACCCAGTACTTTTAAACTGGAGATTCTGGGGGTTGAACCTGGGACCTTTTGCATGCCAAGCAGATGCTCCACCACTGAGCCACAGATTTTCTAGAATTTCACAAATGAAAATATTCATAACAGCCCGTTCTTGGGGCTGAGACACCAAGTCAGCATACATAGTCAAAGTCAAGTCAGCATACATAGACAAAGCACTCTACTACTATATGCTGTTGAAGGTTCTTCTACCATACACCATATTCCTCTATTCTGCTGAGTTAGCTTTTCATTCAGATGTATGAGTACCATAAAACTGTCCATTTACTTGAATTTGTTTAATCTCACAGTAGAACTGACTGGATTTGTTACACAGTATCAGCAACCAAAGGACACTGAGTTATATTAAGCTGCCAGGAGAGAAAGAGTAGGAGGAATGTTTTACCAGCTGCTTAACATCTTTGCTGAGGACTGGCTTTTCCCTTCCTCTTTCAGGTACCGGAAACCCGTGGTTCCCAACCTTTTTTGTATGATGACCTACAAGTCAAAATGTACTTTGTAAGGTGACCCATCCAGGGTTGACCCAAGGGTTTTTGGTGCTGCAGGCAAACCGTGACCTTGGTACTGATCTATTCCAGCATTCTATAGTGCCCAACCAAATGCTGGGCACTACAGAACATATATGTTTACTTTAAAAAACCTTTTAAAGGATATCTCCCCAAATCTTCCCAAAACAGGCAATAAATAGGAAGAGGTACCAGAAAATAGGAACTATCCTTGTTAAACTGGGGCAGTTGGACATACAACTTTGTTCCTTGAGAACAGAGCTGCTAGTTGCAAAATGTAAAAATGATTCATTAACAGAAGGCAAAGAAATTTGCAAATGCTATACCTACTCTCCACTGAAATGCTGTTTGTCATTATATCAGTATGTTAGATCTGCTAATCTTACTGTTTCACCACTCTCATCACAATCACACAAGACATATTTAATACACCCAAATCAGCACACATTTCCCCCCAGCATCATTACCAATAAAGCAGCATTCAGGATACCTTGGTTTTGACATACTGCAGTATTCACATACACATACTGTTCCAGCAACAGTTCAAGCTATAAAACAAACCTGAAAATTACAATGGAGTCTTGAACGAGCATTCCAACTTTCATACAGAAACATATTTCAGTGCATTAATTTCAAACAGTTGTTTTACTGCAATTTTTTTTTGCATTTTCCTCCCCTCTCCTCTGAAAACAGGGGCAGAAGTTAGAGATGTAAAATTTTATGAAATTTTGAAGTCGGGGGGGGGGGGAAATCAGGTTATTGCCATCTTGTTTGGGGGAAATAATGGAAATTTGACTGAAATAGAAAAATACGCATTACTTACTTTCCTATGAACCCAAATTTCTTTTACCTAAAATAAAATTGTACTAATTGGAATATTTGTGGAATTTAAAAGTATAAATATCTTCATGAAAAATGCAAGTATACCTCATACTTAAAAAAGAGTTGCAAACTGCTGCAGCCTGTGGTACCACAGTACATGGATTGCCACCTGAGATGTTGGAAAAATAAAAGCTGAAGGTAGAAAACAAATTCTATATGGGGCAGAAAGCCTCTCTTACAGAATCACAGTAGGTAGGACTGCCATCATGTTTGGATGTTTAGTGGAACTCTGTAACATTGAAAATGCTGAACTCTTTAAAATAATATTACACATAATCCACATTCTAGCATACTGGTGCCAAAATTATTTACATTTAAAAAAACTTGGAAATGTCACGTATGCCTATAGTATAAGGGTTTTTTTCACTGCTTCCCAAAATTTCCAATTTTTTTCCCATTGGAAAAACTGAGGAAGTCTACAGACCTTGCATGCAGTTAGAATAAGTGAAATGCTTTGTAAGACGAGTTTTTCCTCAGTCAAAAAGTGAAAATATTTCATAGGAGGTTTATTTTAGTACTCCCAATTTTCCCTTTGGAAAAACAGAAAATGTCCTCAGGCTTTCATTCTAATATTTCAGCATTCATGAGAAAGCCATAGGGGATTGGGGGGGAGACAGAATTGGTAGGGGAAGCCCCCCATCTAATTACTGCAATAGAAGAATTGTATGTTGGGTCATAGGTTAGAAAACAGCCATGGACTGCTTTCTCTTTTACAATGTGAAACAATTTTGAATGCAGGGTTTGAAAATAATACTGTTACACTGCCAATTTTCTGCTCCAAATCTCTCTGAACCAAGATTCAAAGGTAGCAATGTTAATGATGATAGCCTTGCTAGTACATTTGACTAGAGTACTAAACAAGTAGAATTCTTAGGACTTGATCCTAGAGAACTACTTCCAAATGTTCAGAACATAGAGAATCCTGTCTGGGGACAGAAGGACAATATGACAGTCTGCCAAGCAGACCCCTGCACCACTGTGGAAAGGCCTCCTTTGCTTCTCACTTGTCTTAGATTCTTTTATTTTCTACATCAAGAGAAAAAAAAAATAATGCATGTGTGACAGACTGCACTTATAAGATTTTAAAGTGTGTAAACAGGTAATGGACTGTGAAGGGTTAATTCCTCACAGAGCTAAAGAGCCTTGAGTAAGAGGAATTTGATTGGTTAGCATCAGTTAAGCAGAGAAAGACTTGAGAGCAGAATGCTGAGGAAAGGGCAGTCTGAATTCAGCCCTGACTGAGAAGAGTTTAGTACTGACAAGTCTAAGGTTGTGATCACACAGGCAATTTGGCCCGGCATAGCCACCCCCCGCACCCCGGATCAAATTGGCAGGATCAGACACACACATCTGGCACTTGGCAGCCATCCGTCCCTACCTCATTGCAAAACTACTCCTATACACCTTAAACAGCCACCGGGAAAATGTGGTGGTTTCCCCGGTGAGGCGTTTCCATATGAACTCTTTCGGCATCTGAACGCATGGGTGTGCCACGGAAGCACAGGAGTCGTGTGACTGCCCCTCCTATTTCCAGTGCGGCAGTACGCCATTTTCAGCAACTTGCCTGTCTGGACACAACCTAAGTCTAGCCCTGACTGAGAACAGTTTAACACGGAGTTCTGGGAAGGTTGGCAGGAGAAGTGGGTATTTAGGTGAAGACTCCCATCTGAGCCAGTTTTGTGTAATGGTTAGGAGTGTAGACTCTAATCTGGGAGAACTGGGTTTGATTCCCTACTCCTTCACATGCAGCTGCTGGTGTGACCTTAGGTCAATTACAAGTTCTTTCAGAGCTGTTCTCTCAAGGGCAGTTCTTGAGAGAGCTCTCTCAGCCCCACCTACCTCACAGGGTGTCTATTGTGGGGAGGGGAAAGGAAAGGGATTGTAAGCCACTCTGAGACTCCTTTGGGTAGTGAAGGGTGGGATATAAATCCAACCTCCTCCTCCTCCTCTTCCTCTTCTTCATTCAGGCCAGAAAAGGGGATAGAACTTCTAGTGAGAGAAGAAATTCCCTACCCAGTTGGAAAAGGGAGATAGCTCTGAGGAGTGGAGTGATCCCCGATCAGATGTGTTTAAGAGCTGCCTTTTAAATCCTGATGAGTCAATTTAAAAATTCAAGTAGAGAACTGGTGTGTTTAGTAAAGGAATTTGGGTACTGGATAGCATATCCCTGCCTTCTGGAAACCAAAAGAGCCAAATACACTCAAGAAAGTGTTTAGGAAACACTGAAACAAAAGCATCTCATCTTAAAGATTCTAAGTCACTGTGAAAAGTTTAAGAAGCTCTCAGTTACTTGAAACATATGAACTGTAGTCTGTGCCTGTACTGATTTATTTCAGAAATTTTACCCCTGATTTCATGTGATCTTTCCCCTCTACTTTGAATAAAAGTTTTGTTATTTTTGAACTTTAAAAAGCCTTGAGTGCCATTTCAGTTGTTTAAATTAAAGGGTGATCTCAGCCCTTCCCTCAGGTTCTTGGGCTGAGCCAGCAGCAAAATTTCATACTGTCACAGTGTGGGACAGCCACAGTTCTTCAGAAAAGAAGAAAATCAGTAATAGGGCTGCTCAGTCAGAAAGGGAGAGAAAAATAGAGGGAAAATTTTGCCTCTGAGGGAGGGAAGTGGTCTAGTTCATCATAGCATGTTTAAAAATTTCCAAGGCCAAATTTACTGTATTATAGTAGGCTATAATATAATATCATATAAACTCATGGATCACTGCCTTGTCGTGGCGAAGAGGCTTGAGTGGTTCGATGAGGCTGCATGGATGGCCACCCAGGACAGACTGGCCACAGTTGAGAACTCAGACAAAACGTAATCCACTGGAGAAGGAAATGGAAACCCACTCCAGTATGTTGTCAAAGGCTCCATTCTACTCCAGTATCTTTGCCAAGAAAACCCCATGGACAGTAACAAAAGGCTAAAAGCCATGATGCTGGAAAATGAGCCCCTCAGGTCAGAAGGTGTCCAATATGCTACTGGGGAAGAGCAGAGGGCAAGTACAAGTAACCCCAGAAAGAATGAAGTGGCTGGACCAAAGCCGAAAGGACGCTCAGCTGTAGATGTGTCTGATGGTGAGAGAAAGTCCAATGCTGCAAAGAACAATACTGCATAGGAACCTGGAATATAAAATCTATGAATCAAGGTAAGCTTGACATGGTCAAAAATGAGATGGCAAGACTGAACATCGACCAGGGCTCTACTGGTAGCAGGAGCTCCTTTGCAATTAGGCCACACACCCCTAGTGTAGCCAATCCTCCAAGAGCTTACAGTAGCCCCAGTAAGAAGAGCTCTGTAAGCTCTTGGAGGATTGGCTACACTAGGGGTGTGTGGCCTAATATGCAAAGGAGCTCCTGCTACCAGTAGAGCCCTGACGACATCTCGAGAATCAGTGAACTAAAGTGGAAAGGAATGGGTGAATTTAACTCATAAGACCATTATATCTACTACTGTGGCCAAGAATCCTGTAGAAAAAATGGTGTGGCCTTTATAGTCAACAAGAGAGTGAGAAAGTCAGTAATGGGATACAGTCTCAAAAATGACAGAATGATTTCGGTCCGATTCCAAGGCAAACCATTCGACATCACAGTAATCCAAGTCTATGCCCCAACCACTGATGCAGAAGAGGCTGAAGTGGACCGGTTCTATGAAGACCTACAACACCTCATAGAACTAACACCAAAAAATGATGTCCTCATCATCATAGGGGACTGGAATGCTGAAGTAGGAAGTCAAAAGGTAACCGGAATAACAGACAAGTTTGACCTTAGAGAGCAAAATTAAGCCGGGCAAAGGCTAACAGAGTTTTGTCAAGAGAACATGCTGGTCATAGCAAACACCCTCTTCCAACAACCTAGGAGGTGACTCTACACATGGTCATCACCAGATGGGCAACATCAAAATCAGACTGATTATATAATTTGCAGTCAAAGATGGAGAAGCTCCATACAGTCAGTAAAAACAAGACCTGGAGCTGACTGTGGCTCAGATCATGAGCTACTCATTGCAAAATTCAGGCTTAAACTGAAGAAAGTTGGGAAAACCATGAGGCCATTCAGGTTTGACCTAGATCACATCCCTGATTAATATACAGTGGAGGTGAAGAATAGGTTTAGGGACTAGATTTGATAGACAGAGTGCCTGAAGAACTATGGATGGAGGTTCATGACATTGTACAGGAGGCAGCAATCAGCACCATCCCAAAGAAACAGAAATGCAAGAAAGCAAAGTGGCTGTCTGATGAGGCTTTACAAATAGCTGAGGAAAGAAGGAAAGCAAAGGGCAAAGATGAAAAGGAAAGATTTACCCAACTGAATGCAGATTTCCAGAGAACAGCAAGAAGAGATAAGGAGGCCTTCCTGAATGAACAATGCAAAGTAATAGAGGAAAACAATAGAATGGGAAGGACTAGAGATCTCTTCAAGAAAATTGGAAAAAATCAAGGGAATGTTTTGTGCAAAGCTGGCCATAATAAAGCACAAAAATGGTAGTGACCTAAGAGAAGCAGAAGAGATTAGGAAGAGGTGGCAAGAATACACAGAAGAACTATACAAGAAGAATCTCAATGTCCTTGACAACCATAAACTTTGGCGTTGCTTTGGTTAACACATTGCATTCAAATCCAGGCTATAACATTTTAATTTCATTTCCAATTATATTACTTTGGTTTGCAATGTGCATTTTTTCTTTTTTTTTCACAACTGGCAAAAACTAAGATATATTGGTATACTTAAGGGTCCAGCAACTTGCAGCCCCGCTTCTAACATTAGCTACTGTAATGTACTGCTGCCTTTCCACGTGTAAGGCATCAGCCTGACATGCCCGGACTTGCCCGGGCTGGCCAGGCACAATTCATCTGTAGCTTCAGTCGATAGACAAAGGATCCGAAGGATCCTAGCCGGCCCAATCAAAGGGCTAGCTTCCCAGCCAGGAGACCAATGGTCGCCCGGTTATTGTAAATAGCCTATCGGGAGTAGGGGGTGTGTTTAGGTATACTTGGTGGCGGGCTTTCTGAACGCATATAAACCGGCCTGTGAGCGGGTTTCCTTTGTCTTGTTCCTGATCTAATAAAGTACTCTTGCTGAATCACTCTTGCTGAATCACTCCACGTTCTGAGTACTTTTCAGCTACATTTGTTGTTTTTGTTTGTTATTGTTTTAAATAAAACTAAGGCTAATGTAAACACTTTGATTGTTTACCTATAAACTATACATTTTTGTGTTAAGTTATAAACAATATATTTTAATTTCTTAAAGTAAGTTTAGGTTTGATAAGAAAGTAAGTAGTGCATATAGTTTAATATCCCTTCTGTTCTGGGGAAAATAATATATTACTAAAAACTAGATAAACTAATCCCTTCTATAATCATGTAAAACAGTGATTGACCCATTACTTTACTTTAGGGATGGGTACAAACCAGTTCATGAGCCAAAATTCGCACAAACTTGACCCAGTTCAGAGCCCCCAACTTTTGTCTAGTTTGGCTGTTTGGGCCATTTAAATCTAACTATTGAACAGCACAGGTATGAAACTGAGCTTTTAGGTTTACATAAGAACATAAGAGGCGCCAATGTTGGATCAGGCCAAAGGCCCATCCAGTCCAACACTCTGTGTCACACGGTGGCCAGAAATATCAGTGCCATCAGGAGGTCCACCAGTGGGGCCGGGACATTAGAAGCCCTCCCACTGTTGACCCCCCCAAGCACCAAGAAGACAGAGCATCACTTGCCCCAGAGCCCCTATCTATACCTTGTAGCTAATAGCCACTGATGGACCTCTGCTCCATATGCCTATCTAATTCCCTTTTGAAGCCGTCCATGCTTGTAGCCGCCACCATTGGCTGTGAGCCATGTCACCAGTCAGTTTCACTTCCTCCTACTTCAAACCGAGGGGCAGCAAAATGGAGACCTGAGCAGCACGGGTTCACAGCTGAGCTGTTAGACTTAAATGGCTGCTTGCCATTTCACCAGTTGGTTTTGCTCTCCCTGCTTGGAAGCAGGGGGAAGCAAAACCAACCAATTTAAACTTAACAGCAGGGTGGGTCCACCAGTCAGCTGTTACGTTTAAATGGCTGCAAGCCATTAAACCCATCAGTCCCCCCCCCCGCTTTGAACTGGGGGAAGCAAAATGGACAGGTTAATGGCTCACGATCCCCTCCTTTCTCTGGGCTGTAGCAAGCTGTGGCTGGGAGAAAGGGAAACCTGAACTGCTTGCTTCGGTTCACAGCATTTTGGGCTCAGTTCAGGGTTCAGTTCAGGAGCTGCCCTGAAACCGAAACCAAACCAGGATTTTTAGGTTAATCTCTCTCTCTCTCTCTCTCTCTCTCTCTCTCTCTCTCTCTCTCTCTCTCTCTTCACATTATTATGACCATTGTTATATTCCCATTTTCAGGAATTATTTCCCTCTGTCATGGGGAAATTGACTTCTAGCAAAAGGTTATCATCTTTTTACATCAAAAGAGAAAGGTAATTTATTCTTGTCAGTTGCCTTCAACTAGCATGTCATTAAAATTATCCCTTTATTGCACACATTCATATACATGACATCTTAAGTCATACCCATCTGTCATTTGAAACAGACAAAAGAACTAGCTATCCTTCAAAACAAGCTCTCTTTTTTACTAAAGTTCTGTCAAAAATGTTTTTGATTATTAACATGTCCAACCTATCAATGGAATGGTCACTTTTTCTCATTTATTTTTCCTACAATCCTGTCAAAAAATGATAGCGTGATCTTAAAGTAATTCAGAACTAAAACTACCAACCAAAGGGGACAAACAGAGTAGCAACCGTGAATGCTCTTTTTATACAACCACTTCTGGAGACTGAAGAATCTATGCATGTTATGCATTCCCTAAAAATTCAAACATCCCCCAAACAGGAATCCTTTTTTTAAGCCCCCGAAGGGGATTTTTTTTTTTTATATTACACAAACTACCAAGAAAAAATAGGGATAGGGGAACTACAATTAGGGAGAAAGAAAAGGCAACCCACACTAAACTAAAAACCCAAGGTTAGGAGATAATTCCCTGTTAAAACTACTGTTAGTAAAAAAAAAAAAAGCTGTTAATAAACAATATACTTTGTGAGGACCTGTCTTTCTAAGCTTATATGTTAGTTAGTTACTTGTTATGAGAAGATTTCCCGAGCATCTCCTCCAACTCACTTCATAAAGGCAATCTGCAAAGTCCTTCCGCCTTTACATCTATACTAAAACTCTCTAAAATCTTGATAGCTTCTTAGATGTTCACTGCAACCCAATCTTCTTCCGTCCAAAGGAATAAAACCGCCAGTCTTAAGCCTCTTCCGCTCTGGTCTCGGGGCCCAGTGGCATCTCAAAGGTTTCTTGATTGTAAAGGGAAACTCCACCTCTTTTTTCTCAGCAGACTTTAAGATGACACTTTCTAAGAACACTTGCAAGTAAGGAATTAAATCCTTGTAAATTTTTCCTGTTTCTCTTGTGCCTTTTCTTCTTTTCTCACTGAGATCGCTGTTTAATTTAGTGTCCATCTCATTCGCTTTGAAAGCCCTCAATTCCATTTTTTCTACTATCGCCTCCTGGAGCTGCCGGGACACAAATTGTTGATTTATCTTGGCAAGCTGCTGGTTAATACCAACAAGTTACTCCAGAATCGGCTTAATGGCTTCTGCTACTAGTGCAGTGACGTCAACTTCCCTTCTTCTCAGAGTTTTCACCATCTTTTTTTGAGTGCCTGCTATTTCAATGCTTTATTTTCAATAAAATCTCTTTTTTCCTGGTTCTGCAAATCGCATTCGCTGTTTAAAAGCTCATGGAAATCTCCCACAACAGGCTTGCACACTTGTAAATAAAGTCTTTCAGAAGTATCTGTTTACAGCTGGCTCTCTCTCTCCCCCTCCCCTCATCCGTTTATGTAAACGCGTCAGAGAGGCACCCCCCCCTCCAGTCACTTAAGGGGTTTCGGGGGGGGATTTCGCTTCAAGTATCCGTTTACAATCTTTTCTCTCTCTCTCCCCCTCCTTCGTTTATGTAAATGCATTGAGAGACGTCCCTCTCTCAGCACGTTCCAATCGCTCAAAAAGTTTTTCCTTTTTTTGGGGGGGATTTTCTCTTCTGAAGACAAATAGCTAATTTTCACTCACAGTTCACTTCTTAACTCAAAGTTCACTGTTGGTCTTTATCTTGACCACACTCTTAATCGCTCCTCCACTAGATCTCCTGCGCTTGATCGGGTCGACACAGCTTGTGGCCTCGCTAAGAGAATGCAGTCAGCGAGAGGGACCATCAGGGCGGAGGGGAGCCTCCATCTCCCTGCAGTTAGCAGGAAAAGAGGCTCACCCTCAAAAGCCCTATGGCTTGGAAGTTCTCCCCGAACTCCCGTGGGGGTGCCGATTCAGCGGCACCTCTCCCCCTTGCTGCTGTGCGGTATGCCTTCCCAGAGAGCTGGGAAAGGCCTCCGCCATCATTGTGTCATAGACCCCGCCTCCCCCCCAAACAAGAATCCTGTAGCTCTACAGATCAGAATAGCCTTGCTTTAGTTAACATGATTACCACTATGGATTGCACTTCCTGAAGATTCTACATACAACAGAAGATAACTAGAAGCTGTGGTTCATATTATCACCTGACGGGGAGATCCACGCATGCGCTAGATACGAGAGGACGTGCCTCCGACTCTCTCCTCCAAAGCAAGGAAAATAAGGCCTAAAACAAACACAGAAAGGGAAAAAAACTACTCGGGTGAGTAGAAAACAAGCTATTAAGGGGGTGAAGATAAGACGCAGAAAGGAGAAAGTGAAAGGAGAAAGAAACAAGCTAGAGATAGCATTAACTGGGCGTGGGGCCAAAGCCACTAATTATAGGAAGCAGCAGGTGGAGGCTGCAAAAATAACTGAATAATGGCACGGTCCATAAAAGAGCTTTCTGACCAGCTGGCCTCATTCCAAAAAGTTATAACAGATGACCTAGGAGTTCTAAAAAAAAGATATAGCGAAGATAGCCAACGATATGGGCGCGGTGAGAGAAATGGCCCAACAAGCGAAGCAGAAGGCCGACAACAATGAACATAAGATCAAAGAGTTGACAAAAAACTTGGCAAGACAGTCAGACAGACAGCGAAGAAGAAATATTATTATAGCTGGTATCAGCGAGGAGATAACGCCGATGCAATTAGAGCAGACACTCTGCCAGTTCTTTAAAGAGAATGGCGTTCAGGTCGAACAAGCTGAGATTGAGAGGGCCCATAGGCTGTATAAAAAACAAAGAGGGGGAGAACCCAGACAAGTTATAATTGCTTTTGCCAGAGAAAAATTAAAGGACGAGGTCTTTAGCACCCTTAGGAGAGTTAAAGACTTAATGTTTCAAGGGAAAAAAATCTTTGTGAGCCATGACTTCAGCCAAGAGACGCTGCAAGAGAAAAGGCGCCTGAAACCTTATGCACACAAACTTTATAAGGAAGGAATTAACTTCACCTGGGGATACCCAATAACTCTAATTGTGTTCCGAGATGGCAAGAGGTACAGAGCCAGGAACCCAACGGAAGCAAAGAAAATGCTTAATGAACTGGGAGTGGATGCCAGCAACTGTGAGGAGGGAGAGATGGAGTATGATAGCAACCCAAACGAAGAAGGGGAGGAGCCGAGGCCACACAGCTCTAAGCGATACAGAACTGACTCCCGAGATGCAAGCAACTAAAGGGAAGTATACACTCATGGTTGGGCCTAATGGTAATTAATGAGATAAGAAAAGAATGGGGAGAGAGAAGGGGGGATGCGGGATCTCTGGAATGTGGAGAGAAGGGGTGAGGAACCCCAGGAAAGTTTCTCTTCCACGTGGGAGGGGGGAAGGGGGAGGGGGAAACAATAACAATAAGGAAACAGTGAACAGGCTTCGGCTACGGGGGGGAGGCGGGAAGTTTTCCAAAGAATATGGCTAGATTAATTAAAATACTTTCACTTAATGTAAATGGCTTATCCTCAAACCTTAAGCGATACCGGCTAGGCAAGATGGCAAGAGATGAAGGGATTAATCTAATATGTCTTCAGGAAACGCACAAAGCAAAAAGAGACCCTAAGCCACTCCTCAATAACCCAGGTTGGGTAACTTTAATTGAGTCTAGAGGTACTAATAAAGCAAGGGGCGTGGCGATACTAGCAAATAAGAACTTGAATATAGAGGTAGTGGATAGAATGGTAGACAAAGAAGGTAGATATGCACTAGTCAGAGGTAAAATAAATAAAGTACATTTTACAATCCTTAATCTATACGCGCCAAATAGAGGCCAAAAGAAGTTCCTAAACAAAGTAATGAAAAAGACCTATGATTTGGTTCAGGGAAATTTTTTGGTCACTGGTGACTTTAATGTGGATATCATGAAACATAGTAAAAGTCTTATAAATAAATGGGGATTAAAGGAAGCATATGAGTTAACTGGTCACAAGCCTAAATAGAGGCCAAAAGAAGTTCCTAAACAAAGTAATGAAAAAGACCTATGATTTGGTTCAGGGAAATTTTTTGGTCACTGGTGACTTTAATGTGGATATCATGAAACATAGTAAAAGTCTTATAAATAAATGGGGATTAAAGGAAGCATATGAGTTAACTGGTCACAAGCCTACCCCCACCTTCTTCTCTAACAGGTTTAGAACCTATTCTTGTATAGATTTTG
>NW_015168686.1:17057-54571 GCF_001447785.1 Gekko japonicus
GATGTTTATCTCATTTCATATTGTTGGGAGATTTCAACGTTCAAATTGGTCCATAAAATCAAATACTGATCTCACAATTGAGCTATGAGGAGAATGAGGAATCACTTCCCCCCCCATCCTTTCTCTTTCTAGAACATCAAAAGACTCCCTGATCAATAAGGCGGGGTCCAATTTAGGGCAACTTTGTATTACACACAATTTAATTATTTTAAATGGTATTCCTCAGTTTCCCAACACCAATGAATTTACATATGTCTCTACGAGAGGCTGCAGTGTAGTAGACTACTGTATCTGCTCGCCTTACACAGTTCCTTATATTAGCAAATTTTCCATTGGCTCTAGAACTGAAAGCAACCACCTCCCACTTGAAGTTAATTTGGTCTATAAAAATAAATTCTATCCCAATGACCTTTCTATTTGACAAAATAATGCTGAGCACATATTGAGGAAAATAAGGTGGACAGCCACCATAGAGAACAAATTGTTCATTTTACTTGAATCAGATAGAGCTTCTAATACATCCAATCAGATATCGTAACTTTGATGACGGAGCAGAAAACCTGGGAAGAAAAGAAGAGGATGATAAGAGGAAAATGGTCGCCATACTTTGAGTGGATTGAGGAGGATGAAGCCAGGAAGGATATTCAATGGAAACTTTGGACCTTGTGCCCGTGGCTGAAGCAATGATGGAAGAAAGAAGAGGGAGGGGGACTGAGGGGAGGGAGGGGGGAAGGGGCGAGGGGGATAATATAAAGGAAATAGTTGTATAAGGATAAAATGTTGAATGTGAGACATTTGGTTAAAATAAAAAGAAATTTACAAAAAAAAAAAATATTATCACCTGACAACTTGCATGTGTGGATGTAGCATCCCAGGACCATAGGCAGAACCTTCCTGTCTTGTAGATCCAAGGGTTTGGATCCCGTGATGCACAAGCAGAAACCTAAATGGACTCAGTACAGTTCTTCTTGTGCAAAGTGCACTACTGCTTTCTGCCCTATATATTAGAGTGCCCAGAAACTGGTTATCACAAAATCTCATGCAAGCAGAAATACAGGTGGGGATACCATTTTGACTTATCACAAGTGGCTATCATTTTCTTGAGTATCCACTTGCACGCTAGCACAAGGAGATTTTGCACTGGATCCAGCCCAGACTTTCAATTCAGTTCACACCATCAGTCATGAATCATCCACTGCACAATGATGAAGTGATATACATGTCTGAATCATTGGCTTTCATGACACAGGCTCAGTCAATAGAATTTTGGTTTGATTAACTTCACTTGGGCTGGAGCCTTTGTAATTAGACTACTCTGTTGGAGGCTCATGAGAAATCGGGGGGGGGTAAGCAAACAGAATCTGCGTGCGTGCACACCCACACACACACAAACACACACACACAAAGAGAGCTCAATAGTGCAATTGGTCTAAGCTTCAGGACTAGTTGAACTGCTTCTTAATGACCTACTGAACCTCACCAGTCTAGCATTGTATCACAATTGAGTTTAAGGGATACACAAGCAGAAAGCTGCTCTGCTCATCCAGGCTTGCTGAATTTGAGCAGTATACCACAGTAAAAGATGTATTTTACCTGTTACACTCTGTGCCATCCAGGAAAAACTGGGATGTGTGAATTGGGAGTGTAGAATGTGCACATCATAGTGCACATTATTCAGCTCTAATTTCCTCCAACCTGTTCCAGGACACTATAAATTGTTTAAAGAGTCTTTGGAGAGATGTGAGGATCCAAAGAAGTGTTTCTTTATTAAATTCCTAAGACTGTTTTAGTTTCAGTATGGTCAGAACACTTAAAAGTTTATTGCATTCTGAACTGCTGGACTGGAAGGTGGGGAGAAGAGAGAAATTATGCATTAGAAAATGGATGGGGAGTTGGGAAAATCACGCTTCCACAGATAGAAATCCTTCCATTCTCAAAAAAAATTAGGGGAAGGGGAATCTACATTAAACATTTGTTTTAATAGTAACTCTAGTGGTATGCTACTGTCTGCATCTTAACCATTCTACTTAATGAATTATATTGTGATATTTGCAACTCTTTTAGATATGTTTTAGGATAAGACTATATGTTATAAAAGAAAGACAGGGAGTCAAGTGACAAGTGGAGTACCTCTGAGATCTGTCCTGGGACCTGTTTCGTTCAACATCTTTATAAATGATTTCGATAAAGGAATAGAGGGAATGCTTATTAAATTTGCAGATGACACTAAATTGGGAGGGGTAGCAAATATGGTAGAAGACAGAGTCAGGATTCAGGATGAACTTGGCAGGCTGGAAAACTGGGCTGAAACAAATAAAATTAATTTCAACAGGGATAAATGTAAACTTCTGCATTTAGGTAGGGAAAATCAAATGCATAATTATAGAATGGAGGAGAGTTGTCTTGGCAGTAGTATGTGTGAAAATGATCTAGGGGGCTTAGTAGACCATACCCTGAACATGAGTTGGCAGTGTGATGTGGTATCTAAAAAGGCAAATGTGATTTTGGGCTGTATCAACAGAAGTATAGTGTCCAGATCACGTGAAGTGATGGTATCTCTTTACTCTGCTCTGGTTAGACCTCACCTAGAGTATTGTGTTCAGTTTTGGGCAACACAGTTTCAGAAGGATATAGACAAGCTGGAACATGTCCAAAGGAGGGCAATAGAGATGATGAGGGATCTGGAGACCAAGTTCTTTGAGGAAAGGTTGAAGGAGCTGGGTATATTTAGCCTGTAGAGGAGATGACTGATATGATAGCCATCTTCAAGTACTTGAAAGGCTGTCATATAGAGGATGGTGTGGAGTTGTTTTCTGTTATCCCAGAAGGTCAGACCAAAACCAATGGATTGAAATTAAATCACAATAGTTTTCAGCTAAACATTAGGAAGAACTTCAGTGGAACAGGCTTCCTCAGGAGTTGGTGGGCTCTCCTTCTTTGGAGGTTTTCAAACAGATGCTAGATGGCCATCTGACAGCATTGCTGATTCACGAGAAGGAAGGGTTGTATCAATGCTTAGTTCTTGTGACCCTTTCTTATATGCCTAGGGATATGCTGATCACTACTTTGGGGGTCAGGAAACTATTGTTCTCCAGGCCAGTTTGGCCAGGGATCCTGGGGGGGGGGGTGCCCTTTTCTGGGCATAGAGCAGGGGCCACTGGGGGGGGGGGAAGCATTTGTGAATTTCCTGCATTGTGCAGGGAGTTGGACTTGATGACCCTGGAGGTCCCTTCCAACTCTATTATTCCATGATTCTAGGGTTCCCAGCCCTGTGTTCCTCCTTCAATGTTACTGAGGAGATGGGGAACACTTCTTTCTTTCTTTTTTCCGAGGAGTCTTTTTTTAACTAAAATAAATCCAGCAAAATTCCTAACAGCCAACCTGCCTTTTTTTCTAAAAGAATTTTTTTTGTATTTCATTTAAAAACACGATTACACTTTCCCCCCCATTATTCTTCTTCTCCAAAATGTGAGAAAATAAAACTACATTTGGGATACAACAAGATTTCCAGCTTCTTAGGATTTCCCCCCATGAAAATAGCTCTCTTTCTTTATAAAAGCAACCCACAGAACCACCAGAATGTCTGACACAATTATTTTGTGTACTTTTTTTTGAGACCTCCCCACATTAAGAAACTGTACAACATGTAACAAGGGTGATATTAAAATCTGAAGTCTGCCTGATTTACACACAAAGGGATTATATGCTGACAGAAGTCAATAGCTACCACCACTGATTCTTTCCAGGTACCATACAAACTATGACAATCACAAAAATTTAAAAACAAAAGTTTTTTGTTTGGTTTTTTTTAAGTCCCAAGTAACAGTGATGAAGATGTTCCATGATTAAATTCATGCTTAAAAACCCTGCATTTATAAAATAGTTAATAAAAATATTCCTCTCTTAACAATACAGTATGAAGGTATGGATACCGAATGATGGAAATGAACAGGGCAAATGTTGTTACTCGGACTTGGCTCCCTTATCATCACATACTTCAGCAGCTGGTTCCTTGTTAGGTTTGGTATCTCCATTCTCAGAGTGGTTTTCTTCTTTAGCATCTTCTTGCTTAGTTTCATCTTTTCCTTTGGCTCCCTTCTTCCCTTTTGCTACTTTTTTGTCCTCCTTTTTATCATTTGCTCCTTTTTCTTTCTTGGGTATTGCCTTTTTCGGCTTTGACTCTGGTTTAGGCAGAGCAGGTTTAGCAGATAACCTAGCCAATTGTCTCTTTGGCTCCTCCTTTACCTCACCTTCAGCTGCAGCTTGTCTTTTCAGCATAGTTGAACCTTAATAGCAAACTGCATGAATGGGGAGCACAAGATGGGTCCAGGCACTGACTCACTTCTAAGAGAAAATTATAATGGGAGAAGGTACTGAACCCTTGCCCTGTTTGCACATTCTACTTTGCAGCTGCCTGATACACACAATGGGGACTGTTCTCCAGAAATATGTAGCTGGCAGGCTCACAGTGCCTGTGGACAAAATGTCTAAAGAGGCCTCCTGTCATGTATGTAACAACTAGTGGTAGATCCGGGCCCTGCGGGACCTTGGGCAAAACGGAGCTCTTCCACCAGGCTTTCGAGTAGGAGCCACCGCCACCATTATTCCACCAACGCTTTTTCCATCACCGCACCCTTACCACCGCTGGTGTGGGTACCATCGGGGGTGCGAGATGTGCCTGGCGGATGATAGGGCTGCGGGGACATATATCTGGTTGTTGGATTGATATACAGCTGCAGAATACCATCTTTTTTTTAAAATAAGCTTTATTCGCTCCCCTAAAAAGGGGAGATATTTTGCTAAAAGTTAGAAATAAGGAAGGGTATAAAGAGGGACAAAGAAAAGAATGAGTGGTATTAGTAATATGTTAATTTGTTAAACCTTTTTATAATCAAATCAGAGAGTCCACAATTTTCTTCTTCACCAAGGCTTCTTCTTTTCTTTCAATAGTGTTAACCAGGCAATTAGTAAGTTAGTATTGTCCTTCTGGTAGCTGATATCAGTTTATTCTTCCCGAGTAAAATCCACTTAAAAAAGAGAGATAGCAGTTTTTAAGTTTTATAGCTCTTCCCACTTTTGTCTCTCAGGTTATAACCCGACGCTCCTCCTTCTTCCTCGCCCTTCACCTCCCCTTCCGAGCTGCTGTCTTCTACGCTTAACGTCGACATCCACTTGGCCAGTTCTGCACCTTCTTCTTTGCTGACATGCTTTTTCAAAAAATCTTGAGCCTTGAAGATGGAGTCAATCTTCTCTCTTTTATCATTAAACTTGAAAACCAGTCCTTCGGGTATCAACCATTTGTAATTTGTTTGGTGTTTTTGTAAGAAGGTGGTCAGTCCTTTGTATTCCTTTCTTTTCATTCTGATTTCAAATGGAACATCTTTCAAAATTCTGATTTGTTGATCCCCAATTTTCAGGGGTGTTGCTGATGTAGACTTTAAAATTTGATCTCTGAGACGTTGTTTTGAAAATTTCACCACCACTTCAGCTGGCAACTTGTTTTTCCTTGTATAGTTGGAGTAGGCCCGATAGGCCAAGTCCAAGCTGCAGAATACCATCTTGATTTATGAATTGGGGTGAGTAGTGGAGCACCGATATTTTATTGATTGTATTATGTTGTATATTGTATTGTATTTTTATATTGTTTTTATTGTTTTATTAGGCATTTATGCCCTTGTTAGCTGCCCTGAGCCTTCGGGAAGGGCGGGATACAAATCTAAAGAATAAATAAATAAATAAATAAGTCATTCTCGCCCCTTATTGCCTCAGCCTTTTCCCACTTTCCACTGTCCAGGACCTAAAACTAGACAAAAATAGAAGTGGTAGTGGTAGAAAGTGCCATCAAGTCCGAGCCTACTTAGGGCATCTGAGTAGGGTTTTCAAGGCAAGAGACATTCAGACATGGGTTGCTATTGGCTCCCCTGCTTCCTTGGTGGTCTCTCAACCAAGTACAAACCAGGGCCAATCCAACTTAGCTTCTGAGATCTGACAAGATCAGGCTATCCTGGGCCATCCAAGTCAGAGCCCAAGAGAAGCTCACTGAAATGAAATTAGATAAAGTGAAGTGAAAAACAGAAGGCTTCTATCTATTCTTCAATAGGAAACATTGAGTTCAGATTGAGAGTATTCACAATATTTACAATATTTACAAATGGAATAAAACTGCAACCAGTAAATTTCCAACTCCACATCACTATTGAATTTTTTACTGTAATTTGTGATTGGTCATTAACTGCAGAAGTAACATAGTCTTTTTATTTTAAGGTAAGCAGCCTGAAAGATGTGTGTTTGTGTACAGGATGAACTTTATTGGAATTGCACATCTCAAATTCATGCTTCTTTTCTCCCACAATCATAAGCAGCTGCCAGCTTATTGTACTTGCCTTCACTGTTGTAAAAGTAGATTTCTACTTAGGCAAGAATTTATCAGCCAAAGACAGAGCATTTGATGCTCTATAATGCTCTAGAGGTAGAATGAGTAAGGGGTGGAGGGAGTGTTTGTTTCTCTTAGTTATCGGACTAGGTGATTAAAACCAATCAGAAAGCAAGTCTTCTGCTTCCAGTCAGGAGAGGCAATGATTTTCCTTTTTGAACACTTCTAGAAAAACCTCAAAAGACTAAATGCCTCACAAACCATCACTCTGAGGTCTAATTAATTTCATTGGAAAAGGTTAGCATTTTTCTCTTTAACTGAGAGTTGCTTGCCTGAAAAAGAAAACCAATCCTTCCAGCAAGCTAGCAGTTGTGTTCACTAGTTTGCATAAACTGGATAAGCAACTGCATAAACTAGCTAAGCAACCATAGTCAACTTGTCTTTTTCAGTATGTCAGATCATATGAACAATCTAGCCTATTTTCCAGCTTCCAAAACAGAAACATAGCATAGCATGTTTTTCACTCATAAAAGGAGTGGTATCCACCTCCTAACAGACAGAAGACCCACCCATATATAAGTGTCAGTGCCAAACAGATATATAATCTCCTTATATATAATTGTGTTTTGGGGTGGCACTTTGTGAACATTCTACACGCTCCTAAATCAGTTGGCTCCATGATGGAGTCACTCAGAAGCTGTCCCAATCCACTGGCAGCGTTGTCTGAGTCTCGCCTCCAATATTCTATTCAGTTTGCTGTTCCTCTCCCCCCAATAGCCAGTCGGAGGTCATTTGCATATGCGGCCTGATTGGCCTTTGCCTCTAACATTCTAAACAGTTTGCTGTTGCTGTTGGGAGTCATTGAATGTGTCCTGAGGTAAAATACATATCCCAATCTTCCTTTAAACGGTCACTGGAGTTGCCAAAATACATATCCCAATCTTCCCTTAAATGGTCACTGGAATTGCCAATCTCCCTGTGGGGCCTGGAGATCTCCCAGAAATCATTGTGTTCCCCAGCCACAGCACATCATTTCCCCTACAGAAAATTTTCCAGCTATTACAATGGTTGCTTTGGGCAGTGGACTCTATGGCATTATACACAGCTGAAGTCCCTCTGCACCCCAAACCCGCCCCCCCGGCTCTACCCCTCAAATCTACAGATCTGGCCCTCCCCTTAGTATTGTCAGCCTCCAGGCAGCACCTGGAGATCTCCAAGATCAGTTCTCCCGGAAAGAATGGCTGCTTTGGGCAATGGACTCTGCTGAGGTCCCTCCACACCCCAAACTCTGGCCTTCCCAGGGTCTACCCCTCAAATCTACAGGTCTGGGCCTCCCCTTAGTATTGCCAGCCTCCAGGTAGCACCAGGAGATCTCCAAGATCAGTTCTCCTGGAGAGAATGGCTGCTACGGAACTGCTTTCCAGAACCTTGGAACCCAGAAGACATGGCATAGGAGAAGGTGCTTTTCTACCTTAGTTGACACTGCATAACCCCAAATCAACATAAGTCAGGGGTGGAGGGAACCATACCCATTACCATGAGGCTGTCCTCCCATACTACCCACTTGGGACAGCAAAATAACTTGAGACAGCCCTGCCTTATAGCTAAGCGGAAGGAAATAAACATGGCTTGCCTCCCTCTATTTTCCCCTTCCCTCTGCGGCCCCACCAGCCACAGCTGGGACACTCACCTGGAGCTTCCTTCTAGAACTCATTGTATTTCTTCCCACAACAGGCCTAATATATATATATGTGTGTGTGTGTGTGTGTGTGTGTGTGTGTGTAACTATGTTTAGGGCGGCAGCCTTAATTAAAATTCTGGTTTCAATCTTTATTTATTTAGTTAGTTGTAGAGTTTCAGAACATTTTCTGACTAGGAAACATTAATTGAAATCCTTCTTGATATGTCTGTAAGCTGAATTGTCAGCCATTGATTATAAACAAAAATGGAGGGTTTAAAAAAAGTTTTCCCTTTTGGTGCTCATCTAAGTCCATGTTTATCAAGGCTATTTCATGCATGCACATTATCACAAAGTCTTACTGGAATCCTAGTTCCCCTCATCACGTCATTTAATTACCTGAGCCAACCATCCATGACACTGCTAGAGAATCAATTTCACCTCCTGCACAGATGCAATAGCAGTTGCAAGGCTGAAGGAAATGAAACTCCACTGCCACGGCTACTGCATAGCCACAAAGCTGTTCAGAGGCTGTTTGACTCGGTGGCAATGTGAGGACATCCTGCACCAGCTTTCTGACAACTGGTCAGGTTGGGCTGCACTTTGGAATCCACTGGTATCGTATAATGCACACTTAAAAGTATATGGAACAGATACATATGTGACATTTCTGTGTACTATTGGCATAAACTGAGAAAATATTTTTACCTCACCACAGGAGATGTGTTTTCACTTTCACTGTGCCATAACCAGTCACACATGAACCATGGGAGAACAAGCCAATTGAGAACCAATGAAGAGCATGATAAATTAAATTCCAGCTGTCTTTGGTTGTATAAGAAGAGTGATGCTGCTGTTTTCAATAGATGTAGGCAAGCCCCACCCATTAGGCGTGCAGAGGGAGGAAATGACCTCATTATTTAAATTTTTTGTCTGTGAAGATGACTTAAAAATAAATAAAGCAAAAGCAAAAGAAATACTATTACTCATACCAATATTAAAAACCTAACAACATGTATGTATGCAAATGTATCATAAAATGAGCATAAACTAAACAACAAAAATATTAACTTAAAAACATACACAACTACCAGATCAGCTAAAAGGCCAAACTGAGTGCTGCATCATCTTTTTAAAAAAAGTCCCAGGCCACTCCAGTCCCAGGCCACTCCTGCCACCCCCAGGGCCGGTCATTCCACCTGGTGGGTCCTCACTCTAGTCCCAGGCCACTCCTACCATACCCAGGGGCTGTCATTCCCCCCTGTGGGTCCTCACTCCAGCCCCAGGCCACCCCTGCCACCCCTAGGGGCTGTCACTCTTCTCCGTGGTCCCTCATTCCAGTCTCAGAACAGTCATGTGACTCCCTGGGGCTGTCCTGCTCAGCTGTGTCCTGTCAGTCCATTGCCAGAGTACTCTACTTGGGCCCACAGAACGTCTTGGAGAATCCACTCCTCATTTTCTATGTAACTCATCGTGTGCTACATATGTCAATGGAGCCCCTGCAAGTCAAAAGGCGTTCCTGGCTCCCATTATTTCTAATGGGCTTGCAAGTGTCTCCGGTTGCTTCCCAGGCCCACCCTGCCATCTGTTTTAGTGCATTCCCTTGCAAGGTCTGCTCTCCCTGAACTGTAGCTGCGTGAGGGCCACCCAGCAGCTGGAAGCGGAGGACTGGGGAACTCATAGGGCCCTGCTCTTCCAATGGGGAAATCAGAGGGCCTTGCGGTTCCAAGAAATGCCCATTGGTGTACCGGGCGTCGCCATCATGTCCCGAAGCCACTGCGCATGCACATATGTGCCCATTTGCCCATACGCCTCCCCGCGGAGCACAGACACAGCGCAACCAGCTCTTGGAGTGTACTGGATGGACGAGGAGGAGCTCATCCTAAGGTCCCTCCATGAGCAAGGAGCCGGGCAGATGGTCATACCCAGCACCCACTTGGAAACCATCCAGCTCTTCAGGAGGGCTGCTGAGGTGGTGACTGATGCGGGATACCCTCGCTCTGCAGCCCAATGCCGGGCTAGATTCAAGCGCGAAATGTCTTCGAAGTGCTTGAAGACTGGGACGGCATCCCACCCCGGCCACATGCCCCCCCCCCGGGTTGGTCTTCTGCATGTCCTTTGGGAGCGGGGGGTGGCCCTCTTAGAGGCAGAGACGTGTCCCAGGTGAGTTGGGTGCCTCAGGAATGCTGCAAAGGTTGGAGAACTGGCCCCATAAGAACAGTTTGAGGGACTGGGGCCTCTTTGGCAGGGAGGGACAACAGCAGCAGAGTGGTCAAGGCTGATCCCAGCATGCCTGGGATACAGCAGGCAGGGAGATAGGCAGCTTTCCACCTGTCTCGCAGTGCCTGAGCTTGTGGCAACATCATGACATTGGTGCACATGCAGGATACATTGGGAACAAGGAAGTACCCCTCCACCCAAAGAGTGAGGAAAACATGAACTCCAGAGCCACAGGCGGTGGCAGCTCTGGCAACTTGGGGATGGTACAGACCTGGGTGGCATTGGCACAGGTCCAGGGGTAGGCTGGGCTCATTGCTTCCTATCATGCCACCTGTCACTGCATGCCCTCCTCACTGTGCCAACCCAAGCAAGCTTGGGTTGGGTGGAATGACCACTGCTGCTTTTTGGAGAACTAGGCAGCCCTGTACCCGCTGGCTGCAGAAGGGAAGCGTGAACACCACTGCCATACCAGGACCCTGGCTGTGACCTTCTTCCTTTCCTAGGTGGGTCTCATGCCATCTTCACTCAGCCTCCTCTGGGGGGGGGGTGTCAGGACCTTTCCTAACCAGCCTTGGGAGGAAGACTCCTCAAGGGCAGAGAGGCCCCTGTGGAGACACCATCTCTGAGGCTTCTGGTGGTCCAGGCCCTCCAGGGCAAGACCCCCACCCTTGCTTCCATCACAGGCTCCTTTTCAAAAGCCCCTGCAGTACCCCAACCTGGATAGGCAAGTCAGGCTTGATCTCATCAGCTCTAAGAAGCGAGGGAGGGCCATCCCTGGCAAGTACGTGAATGGGAAACCTCCAAGGAAATCCAGGGCCGTGAGGGGGGGCAGGCAATTGCAGGCCACCTCTCTGAATGTCTCTTGCTTCCAAGGCCCACTCAGGGTCGTCACAATGCAGCCATGACTTCCGGCCACATATGTGTGCGCACACACACACACGCAGCCACGGTGGCCAGCTCTCCCATGCCCACACCGCTGTCTTGGCCGCTCCATGGTGGACTCCCATTCTGGGCCAAGGTCCATGGAACCTGGGTGTGCCAAGGATGCAGCAATCTGGGTCAGGGTGTCAAGTGTCACATGCATGATGTCTTCCATGGCTACTGTGGATGCTCGTTCCTCCTCCCGTGAGTGGCACATCTGCTCCAGGTAGTCCTCATGCTTCTGCTGGACATTCTCCAGCATGGCCTCATGGTTCCATTCAGACTGATCCAGGAAGTGCTTGACCACCCTCTGCAGGGCAGAGACCTGCTGCCTCCTTGCTCTGATGATGGCCATATGGGAGTTTGGAGACAGGTCTGCAAGGATGGCCCTGGGTGCCACATGTGCTGGAAGAGAACCAAAGACCTACAGTCATTGCAGCTGCAGTGAGGAACCAGCGTGGCGCAGTGGGTGTTGGCCCCGTTGCACAGCAGGCTGTCACAAAGCATCCACTTTTCAGGGAGGTACAGCTCTGGGGGCCACGCACTAACCACCCCTGCTTGGCAGGATACACAAGAACCCCCAGAACCCTCCCTCAAGCACCCCCACATGCATGGGGGACCAGCACAGCCACTCACCTGCTGTGTGGTGAGCCCCACGAGAGGGGGTCCAGTCTCCCTCTGGAGAGGCTGCTCCCGAGGGCCCTATGGTGATGACAGGGAGGGGAGAAGACCCCTGGTTGGCAGGACATGCAGAAACCCTCAGAACCTTCCCCCAGGCCCCTCCCCATGCATGGGGGACCAGCATGGCCATTCACCTGCTGCGTGGTGAGCTCCACAAAGGGGAGTCCATTCTCCCTATGGAGAGGCTGCTCCCGAGGGCCCTACGGTGAAGACAGGGAGAGGGGAACCAGTGATTAGTTCTGTGCTGCATGGGGGCCCTTTCAAGGCTACAGGCCGTCACCTGGAGGGGGGGAGGTGGTGTGGGGCATGACAGCCTGCACACACGAATAGGAGCACGGCAATGAGTCTCTAGGGCTGAGGCCGACTTCGGAACACCTGGAGAGTCATCCTCAGACACCGTAACTGGGCCACATCCACCTGTGTGTAGCTTGGAGGGGCCATCGTGTGGTGGGTTGCCATGATGTCCACGTGGGCTTGCCACGGACTCCTGCTGTGGCCAGGGTCAGTGAACCTACCTGGCACAGGCTCCTTGTCGACCACAGTCTCATCATCATCATCATCCCTGGTGTGTGAGCTCCAGAGTGTCTACATGGGGGTGACAGTGGACAGGTTGTGAAGTGCTGCCTGTGTGGGCTGTGGGGCCCTCCCTGCCATGGGCACCGCTACCTCTGTGGTCTACCATTCTGTCTGGTGGTTGGGGACTGCGGCACATGCATGCCAGGTTCTTGCGCCACCCGAGCGGAGTGCTGGCCTGACCATGCCCTCTTGGCCAGCAGAGGTGTGTACACTCTGCCATGCACCTCATTAATGTCATATGGGGAACTCAGCGATGTGGGACACTTCTGGGTCCCCTGTGTCTGCAGCAGCATGGTGGGGGGGCTTCCCAGAGTGCTTCAGGCGCTCAGCACCCTGTACCGGTGGCCTGGGATCATGGCCCCAGGGGTGGGTGGCTTGTGCTGGGGGGCCTAGGCCCCCCAGGGGGCCTGGCAGGGACAGTGGTGTTCCCAGGGGACCTGGGGCATGTGGTTGTTGGCCGCATTTTGGGGCTGTGTCAAGGGGTGTGGGTGTCACAGCCCCTGTGTGGGCAGGGCCCTTTGGAGAGTACTCCCCACCTACCCGAGACTAGGCACTGACGCCTCCTCATCTGGCTTCAGGGTCAGCCGGAAGCATTCCTGTGGGGATGCAGGTTGGCTCTGTGCAGTCTCCTGTGAGCTGCTGGTGGATGGGCGGGTCTCCAGGGGGAGGCTGTTGCGAACCCTCCTTGACTGGCATCCCCCTTCAGGATTCCATGCAGCTCTTTGAAGTAGGGACATGTTGTCTTCGAATTCCTTGGGATGTTGTTGTGTGGCAGTCTCCACTTGTACAGCAGCCGCATGGTTTTGGTCTTTGAGTGGCACTCCTCAGCCGTACGCCTGTGGCCCTGGGCTGCCATTTCTACAGCAACCTGCTGATAGATGTATGTTCCTTGTTGACTCATGAAGGGGCTCCTGCACTGAGGGCTCACCCCACACTTCCAGTAGGTCCAATGTCTCTGGCCTTTTCCAGAATGCTCCTCGCGTGGCTGCCATGTTGCCGGTCTGTCTCCCAGGAGATTGCCTGGCTGGAGCTTTTACTCTGCGCGCTGGAAGCGTCCTGCAGCTGCAGTCATGTGCTGAAGTGCTTATGTGCATAAGCGTCTGCCTACGGAAACAGCCAGCACCTATTATCAAAGACTGTGGGTTGTTCCCGCCTTACAGCGCTTGCGTTCACATGTCAGGGAACCGGAATCAACCCGCTCTCAACCCGGTTTGCTCCCACTTCCGCCAGGTACTTTTAAAACTCGGGAGGGAAGTGGTACAAGATGGCTTGAGTATGGCTGGGGGACAGCAGACAGCTGTTCCTGTGTGAACCCGCCCCTTTAATCCGCTAGTAAAACACTCCTGAAACGTTTGGCTGTCGGGCCAAACTGCCAGTCTGAACATGGCCTAAATGAGGCCAATCTTCTAGGAAAAATTGCCCTTTTCATCAAGGTGGCTTCATTTGCCCTCATTGATCACCTGTTACCCATGTGTGATTGTTAATGTTCTTCAAATGATCCCCAGTTGGCTGTGATTGCTCATGTACTATTCCAAGGAAGACTCTAAGAACCAAAAGAGTAGCAGTGAACAGGAATGAAAAAGGAGCACATTCACCTAATTTAAGGGTTTTCAGTTTCAACTGGAATATATATGAATGCACCCTTTTTGTTTTCACAGTTTGTCAGTATGAGTCTTTGCAGTGTGCCCATATTTCCTTTTCATTTGTTTTTAAAATATGAATTACGTCATTTGTAAGCTGTAGAACAATTATATGCAATTGACAGAGAATAACATTGAAAATTGTATGTATTTTATAGAAAGGTTCTGCACAATTAAACATAATAAGGACTTATGAGTTCAATTTGCTCACTGAACCAGCAAAATTGAAATGAGAATTTTGGAGTAAAATCAGAAGGGATGAAAACTTCAAAAGCACTCCTACATTTCAGCCCAAATATTGATATATGCAAACAATCACTGAAGCCCTGTATAATACTAAATCAAATACCACAGATTTCAATGGATCTTACTTCTACATATGAATACTTTGCATTGCGGCCTCAGGAAACATGATTTGAAAGCAGATTGTATCTGTGATTCCTGAGTTCATTGTAATTTGCATTTTCTAGACAAACACATGTCTTAGCTGATCAGAACTGTCCTTGTTTAGAGGGACATGTTGTGTCACTGTGAACCAGCCCAAGGTTTTTCTTGACTAAATTACACCATCTCTAGGTACATCGGGTCTATTTGTTTTTCATATAATGTGATGTCTGCTTTGAGAGAGCCATCCAGAATTCAATCAGGTTTTCATCAGAAAGCTGTACCTTTCACATCCTGCTTTGGAACATAAGGTCATAAAAGTTTTTTTAGAAGGCAACAATATGAACCTAACATGTAGCAATGTAGATTAGTTGGATGTGGATGTTTTTGACGCATTCTAATTCAGCGTAGCAGCTGTTAGGTTATTCTGCTGACAAGACCCCCCAAACTACTGCAGATTGAAAAAGGTCAGTATAGGTACTTTTCAATCTGTGTTGTAAAAATAAATCTAGGATATCTAATTTGGGATGTTTTATCCTCTGTGATTTAACATCCCTGCTCTCCCATCAGAACTCATTTTATGAAGCACTCGTGAGGAAGCGTACCATGTCTAAGCTCTTTTCAATTATCTATATTTTAGATCAGCAGTAAGCTTTCTGCTCTTAGTTGGCCCACAGAGCCATTTAGAGCAGGTAATAAATTTTTGCTTTCTGTTTCACCCTTTGTACCAGCTACTGGAGTTCCACAGGGGCTGGTCTTGGCCACTATAATAAAGATGGGTTGCCATTTCTAAGAAATAAAGCTGAATTGTGTTTGTATTAATTGAATATGGTTATTTTAAATCCAGGAAAGACCCTTTGATGCATTATGCTTAAGCATAGATTCTTTGGGGGAGTTTTGTAAACAAATATTTCAAGAACACCAGTGTGATGTAGTATTTAGACTGTTGGTCTAGGATCTGGATCTAGGATCTGGGAGACCCTAATGGGACAGGTTTACAGGTTTGGATTCATACAACTTTGGATCAGTCTATCCAAATGATGACAGAGGAATGGTAATGCGACTCAACCACTGTAGATATATATGTGTGAGTTTGAGACATATATACATACATATATATGTCTTGCCCTGCTGCCTGAGAGCAGGTGGAGATGCTGGGGACTGAACCTAAGACCTTTACCAACAAAACATGTGTTCTATCTCTGCACTATGTTTTCAAGTGTTTAGAGTACTTTACATAAAGTATTTACTCCCCTGTGGTGATTATTGGATCAGCTGGTAGGGCTGCAGTGCAGTGCACTGGTTTTCAGTCATTGCTGGAACCTAACCTGAGTGTTGCGCCAGGACCTCTATTAGTCACACTGGTCTTTGATGTACAAAGACCGATGAGATTAGCATGATGGGTTTATCTCAAGTCTAAAGGGGAAGATAGCATAGAGTACAGTAGTGACAGCATAGAGTACAGTAGTGATCCCCAATCTTTATGAGCCTGTGGACCCCTTCGGAATTCTGACACAGGGTGATGGGTGCAACACACAGAATGGCTGGCACAGGAGGTGGAGCCAACCACAGAATGTCAGGGAGCGAGGTTATGCATAACTCTCTAATAGGTATCTGAAGAGGTGTGTATGCACACAAAAGCTTATACCCAAAATAAAACTTTGTTGGTCTTAAAGGTGCCATTGGACGCAAACTTTATTCTGCTACTTCAGACTAACATGGCTACCCACCTGTTTCTGTCTAACAGACACACTTCAATATTGCAGGCAGATCCACATTCTGCAAGCCACCAATGCTCACCGACCCCCAGTGGAAGTTGGCCGGCAGCTCCGTGCACGGCCCACTGTTGGCCCACACCACAGCTAGCCACCCCACACAGAAGGCCATGCATACTGGGCCGCCCTCCAAGTTGGGCTGGTGTGAGGGTGCGCCCACCCATTGGGACTCCCATGGCAGCATGGGAAGTTGCTGAACCTGTGCAGTGGTGTGGGTCTCTCTGGGAATATCCACACTGTGGCTGACCAGGGAGTTGGTGGCAAATGGCGTGGGCACCTGCCGGAGTGGTGAACCAGAGAGTCATACACAGACGGGCAGAGTTGGAGACGGTGTTTATTAAGCACATGCCATTGATGGCCGCTGGCCACTGTGCAGGGGTCGGGAAACCACGGGAGTGAAAGGGCCAGTAACATGCTGTGTCGGACAGGCTGCAGACAACCAGTGGCGACATCTCAGCAACGTCTCTGCCTCAGAAGCCAAGTGGTAATGGCCACCTGCACCACACTCCCCTCTGCCCAGTTTCTATTGTCCAGCGCCTGTGATGGCAATCTGGCCCCTGGCACCTGAGCTGGCACCTCATCCCCATGGTGCCTGATGATGGCGTGGCCTCGCTCCTCACAGATGTTGTGGAGGATGACACAGGAGGAGACGATGGGGATGTAGTTCGTCTCCTGGATGTCCAACTTCTGTGCCAGGTGACGCCAGCGTGCCTTCAGATGGCCGAAGGCATACTCAACAACGTTTCTGGCACATGAATGTGCCCTATTGAAGATGGCCTGTCGGAGCATCAAGGCACCCTTGTTTGGGGTGACCAGCCACCTTCTGGTGGGGTATGCTGCATCGGATGTCCGTGAATCTGCCCCAATGGTCAACAGTCCCCTGGAGGATAGGGGAGCAGAAGTTCTTCCTGTTCATGAACTGGGCCCCCTGGCCAGGCAGCGGCTTGATGGGGATCTGGCAGCCATCCAAAGCCCCGATGCAGTGGAGGAAGCCCAGTGCTGCAAAGCCGTCCATCACCTATGGGGACCACGAGTGTCTGTCCTTCAGCCCCCCACCCCCTGTTATGGCTGTGTGCTCCGCCACCCCACCCCCCAGCCCAATGGCACGCTGATGGCACTCAGGGGCATTCTGTCTGTAGGGCTGGGGGTGGCTGTATGGGGTCTGTGGACACCTGCCCCAGGGGGGACACTCACCCTTCCAGGTGAACCAAGGCAGACCGTTGTGCTCAGCAACTCGAGGTCACTCTTCCCCCTGCCTCAAGAGGGAAAAATATTACTATCTAGCCTAGCCTGTCCTATTCTCTGTTCTGTTTAGGAGTAACATTCCTGCAAAGTGTGAGATGGTAAAGTTTTTATTCTTATTTCAGCCAGAGTAATTTGTGTAACTAAGAGATGGAGTGCTCTGTGCTTGAGACATGACTCATCCCCTTTGCCAGCTATAAGCTTGTAGTCAGGTTCCATCCCATAAACATAATGCACTCTCAGTGTCTGAATTAATGGGGTGAATTCTAGGGTGCAGGGCATGCCATCCTTTGCCTCACCTCTTAACCAGATTCTTCTTCGGTCTTTTGATTCTTGTTACCTCTGTTTTATGGAGCTGCGGTGGCTCAAGTGCTTAAGACGCTGAACTGCAGGCTGTGGAAGGTCAGTAGTTCAGCAGTTCGAGACCTGGGTGCCGCAAGACGGGGTGAGCTCCCGTCTCTAGTTCCAGCTCCTGCCAACCTAACAGTTCAAAAGCAAGAAATTGCAAGTAGATAAATAGGGACCACTTCGGTGGGAAGGTAACAGCGTTCCGTGCGCCTTGGTGTTTAGGCATGCCGGCCACATGACCACGGAAATGTCTTCGGACAGCGCTGGCTCTTCGGCTTTGAAACGGAGATGAGCACCGCAACCCTAGAGTTGGATTCGACTGGCTTTCGAGCAAGGGAACCTTTACCTTTACCTCTGTTTTAAGGCACCCAATTGCCCTGTGAATCTTACTGCCTCCTCATTCTCTACTTTTCCTGCAACCTCCAGAACTGCCAGCAGTCATCCAGAAAACAGTCACTTTTTCGGATCTTTTCCTCTTGCTACCAAATGTGTTGCTGCCCCCTCCCTTGAAGATCTCTCCTTCTCCCATATTTTTTTTTTCTTTTTGCCATGAAGACCATAGCAATGCTGCTTTTCTTCTTTCCAAATTCTGCCAGTTCCAGTCCCTCCTGAAGTTTCCACCAACCTGGAGAAAAAAGCCATCCCTTGATTTCATTTCTGCCTTCCGTTTCCAAATTCCTAGAGTATGCGACTTACTCCAGCTGGCTTGACTTTCTTTCCTTTATTTTTCTATTAATGCCCTACAGCACAACTTCTGCCTTCTACCTGCACAAAAATTGTTGATGGTCTTGTCACTTCAAAATTAAAACAATTTCCTTCTTTCCTCCTATTTGACCTCTCTGATGTCTTTGATACAGCCAAATACACTCTCCTATTTGACTCTTTTTATACCCCTAGCTTCCAAGACAATGTCCTTAGCTGGTTTTCTTCTTGCCTTCTAATTGCGCCTTAAATATTTCAACAAAAAATTACTTACGTCCTCTGCTTTGTGTCTTCCAGACAAATGTCCTTGGCTTTCTTGTATTCTCTTGCTAAACACTGCCCTTCATTGCGTTTATCTCATTCCACAGTATGACATCTATGTTGATGTCATCTACCTTTCAAACTCACTTCTTCTGTCCAACCCTAGAACTCCGACTGCCTGCTTGATATATTTGTTTGGAGGTCTTACCACTATATCAAATGTGTCTTTCCTCTTACTTACATTCCTCTTCATGTACTTAAGAAGAGGAAGACCTGAGCACATGGATACACTACATTTTACACTACAAATACACTAGAGAGAGAGAAAGCATAATCTTAACAGGGGCCAAGTTTACCACTCAGCTAATATCTTTGGACATGAGAATTACTTGGGACAATACTCCCATGTTGAGAACTCATTGTTTGGCAAGTGTTCTTTTGCTATAATTCTCACCTTCCTTCACGCTGTGATATAAGATCATGTATTTCTATCTATTATGTCTTTGAAGTCAGCTTAAAATATGTTGCAAATCACTCCCAGCTCCAAGAGTACTGAGGAAAGGATGGGGGAAGCAGGTAAATGTTTTTGTACAGCCATGTTAATGCATTGGGAACATAGGTCTAGGCTTTGTGCTAGAAGCAAAGCTTTTATTGCTAAAGTGTTAGAGAGGTTAAGAATATGAAGAAAATCTGAAAAGGCATAAGGAGCGTAATTGATGCCTGAGAGGCTGGAAACAATATCTCAAGTTGGCCTTAACACTGAAGCTTGCTGCCACCCCAAAGATAGAGAGGTACTGAATGATAGTTGTGCGATTTAAGAGGACGAATGCCATGCCACTTTACACCCTGCCTTGATATAATTCACCCTGCTTAGTATGGGATCCTGGCTGCAAACTTAATTATAGCTTTCATAGTAGCAAAAGCTACAATAAAAAGGTGAGCCTCTCCTCATTCCTTGCAGAGAAGCAAGTCTGCCTGTCAGTCACTGTGACATCTGCTGTGCTAATAGCAAGTACCTGCTCAGCCGATGCACTTGATAGTGAGCAGTCCAGGAAGAAGACAGCTACAGCGGGAAGTGTGGAAAAGTGCAGGACACAAAATCCCTCAAGCTGCCAGAGCTGCTGTTTTCTGTGCTGGCAGCCATGGAGGTCTCAGTGTGATAACCTTCCGTCATTTTTGTCGTTCTCAAAGATGACTTTCAGTCTTCTGTGGAGAAGAATACACTGAGACCTCAAAATAATCTAGGAAGAGGTCATAATTGGCTTTTAAAATGAAATAAATACTGCTGCCCGACTTTGTAAAGCTTTGTTGACAAACACTTCTATTTAGCTGCCTGTCTTTTAACCATTTTAGCAGCGGGGTTTTCATACTGAGCAAGTTCCTCTCAGCACATGCATGGCAATTTGAAATGTGTTTAATTTCAAGCTAATTTCTGCTTAGTTGATACCTTGTCCTGAGTTAGGTATGTTGAATGTGCTTAATATGGGTGTTGGATAGTTGCCCTAATGTGTCCTCGTATTTGCTTCTGGTCTGCTTTTCATTGCTTTTTTTTGATCTAGAAATTCAAGTGTTTATATTCTTGGAGCATTTATACACGTCTACTTTTACATAAGAGCATTCTAAACAACATTGTAAGATTCACTAATTCCCCCAAAGACTACTTATTTAAAAAACACAGCGCACACCACAGCAGTGACCAATTAATTTTTGTTGTTGTTCAGTCGCACAGTCGAGTCCGACTCTTCGCGACCCCATGGACCAGATCCCGCCAGGCCTTCCTGTCTTCCACTGTCCTCTGAAGTTGGCTCAATTTCATGTTCGTTGCATCTATGACACTGTCTAACCATCTCATCCTTTGCCGTCCCCGTCTTCTTTGACCTTCAATCTTTCCCAGCATCAGGGACTTCTCCAGTCTCCCTTCTCCCTTCTCATTTGGTGGCCAAAGTATTTGAGCTTCAGTTTCATTATCTGCCCTTCCAGGAAACAGTCAGCATTGATTTCTTTTAGGATTGACTGATTTGATCTTCTTGCAGTCCAAGGGACTCTCAAGAGTCTTCTCCAGCACCATAGTTCAAAAGAATCTATTCTTCAGCGCTCGACCTTCCTTATAGTCCAACTCTCGCAGCTATACATGACTACTGGGAATACCATTGCTTTGACCATGCGGACTTTTGTTGGCAGGGTGATGTCTCTACTTTTTATCATGCTGTTTAGGTGCGCCATCGCTTTCCTCCCAAGGAGCAGGCGTCTTTTAATTTCATGGCTGCTGTCACAGTCTGCGGTGATCTGGGATCCCAGGAACGTGAAGTCTGTCACTACTTCTACGACTTCCCCTTCTATTTGCCAAGGAGTGATGGGGCCGGATGCCATGATCTTAGTTTTTTTGATGTTGAGCTTCAAGCCCACTTTTGCGCTCTCCTCTTTTACCCTGAGCAAGAGGCTCTTTAGGTCCTCTTCACTTTCTGCCATTAGAGTGGTATCGTCTGCATATCTGAGGTTGTTGATCTTTTCCCCAGCAATCTTAATTCCCGCTTGTGATTCATCCAGGCCAGCATTTCGCATGATGTACTCTGCATATATATTAAATAAGCAAGGTGACAATATACATCCTTGTCGTACTCCTTTTCCTATGCTGAACCAATCAGTTGTTCCGTATCCGGTTCTAACTGTCGCTTCTTGGCCCTTATACAGGTTTCTCAAGAGACATGTGAGGTGGTCTGGTACTCCCATCTCTTTAAGGACCTGCCATAGTTTGTTGTGATCCACACAGTCAAAGGCTTTAGCATAGTCAATGAAGCAGAAGTAGATGTTTTTCTGGTACTCTCTTGCTTTCTCCATAATCCAGCGAATGTTGGCAATTTGATCTCTAGTTCCTCTACCTCTTCGAAACCCAGCTTGTACTTCTGGTAGTTCTCTATCCACGTACTGTTGAAGCCTAGCTTGTAGGATCTTGAGCATGACCTTGCTAGTGTGTGATATGAGTGCAATTGTGCGATAGTTTGAGCATTCCTTGGCATTGCCCTTCTTTGGGATTGGAATGTATACTGACCTTTTCCAATCCTGTGGCCACTGTTGCGTTTTCCAAATTTGCTGGCAAATTGCGTGCAGCACTTTAACAGCATCATCTTTTAAGACTTTGAATAGCTCAGCTGGAATACCATCACCTTCACTAGCTTTGTTGTTAGTAATGCTTTCTAAGGCCCATTTAACTTCACATTCCAGGATGTCTGGCTCGAGGTCAGTGATTATAACATCGTGGTTGTCAAGGACATCGAGGTCTTTCTTGTATAGTTCTTCTGTGTATTCTTGCCATCTTTTCCTAATCTCTTCTGCTTCTGTTAGGTACATACCCTTTTTGTCCTTTATCATGGCCAGCTTTGCATGGAACACTCCCTTGATTTCTCCAATTTTCTTGAAGAGATCTCTAGTCCTTCCCATTCTATTGTTTTCCTCTATTACTTTGCACTGTTCATTCAGGAACGCCTCCTTAACTCTCCTTGCTGTTCTCTGGAAATCTGCATTCAGTTGGGTAAATCTTTCCTTTTTGCCTTTGCCTTTTGCTTTCCTTCTTTCCTCTGCTATTTGTAAAGCCTCATGAGGAAGCCACTTTGCTTTCTTGGATTTCTTTTTCTTTGGGATGGTGGTGATTGCTGCCTCCTGTACAATGTCACGAACCTCCATCCATAGTTCTTCAGGCATTCTATCTATCAAATCTAGACCCTTGAATCTATTCTTCACCTCTACTGTATATTCATCAGGGTTGTGATCTAGGTCAAACCTGAATGGCCTAGTGGTTTTCCCAATCTTCTTCAGTTTAAGCCTGAATTTTGCAATTAGTAGCTCATGATCTGAGCCACAATCAGCTCCAGGTCTTGTTTATACACTGCAACTCAATCCAGATTATCTGGGTTAATTTTCTGAATTAATTCAAGATTAGTCTGGGGTTTAAACTGGCCCGTACCTATTAATATCACAACCAATTTCCTTGTTTTCTCCAGTACTACTGAAGGACATCTGCTAATCAGCTGCTGAGATTCAATTCAGTCCTTACTGAAGGTATGCAATCCTACAGTTATTAAATCTGCCCCATAATGCTGGCTGGAACCTATCCTTCATGGAGCCTGGAAATTTTTTCTTTTCTGCTACCTTCTTACTGAGTACAGAACTGCTGTTTCAGAGTAGATAGGCTTGTGCATGCCAGTCATAAAATATATAAAGGTACAAAGTGAATAAGAATTTTAATCATGTCAAATGGACTGCAATCTAGCCCAAGCTCCCTTACTTGAGAGTTAAGAATCAGGCCCAACAAGACTGTGATGATGTTTACAGGTCAAGGATGAAAGAAATGAAAATCCATTCTCTACTGCAGTATTCTAGTTGAACGTATGGGATACCGCTGCAGTGCAACCCTTTGGATCTACTGTAACAGTGATTTATCTTTTAAAAGCAGTCTGAAAGCCACAGAGCTAAGCCCTTGTATCTGAAACAGGGATTTCCCCCCACAAAGAAAAAAGGTGTTGTGTTATATAAAACCTATTTGTGAGGCCTGTGAAAGTGAAATGAGACTGAACATATAATATCAGACAGTTGGTCACTAGAAATAGTATCCAACCCTGGGATGGTGCTGAAACTTAGCAGCATGATGCATTCCAGCACTTCTATCTCTTTTTATGTGTCAATAATTAGTGGGACAGTTTCTCTCTTTCACTCACAATGGAAGCTAATTTCTGACGAAGACCAACACAAACACTAACAGAGATGGCAACAGTAAACGAAAGGAAGGTACTTTTATTCTCAGCTGTGATTATTATACATCAGGCATGCTCAACTTGTAACCAATCAAGTTCCACATGCAGCCTATCAGCTGCATATGGCAGGCCCACCAGGGGTCTGATAAATCTCCAGTTTTTGCTGCCTGACTTGGATTGCGAAAGCACTTGACATACCTAAATACAAATCTAGTCAGTCAGTCACATTAGGTTCGGTAATTCATAAGTCGTGCAGTTATAATTTTTGCTCCATCCTTCAACACAGAAAATGATAAGTGATGGGAAAAGAAAAGATGTTACAAAAGCATGGGTAGCCAGTAAGATATATATAAATGGAATAAAATTTAGAAATCACTTTGTGAAATATTTATGGTCCAAATAAAATCACTTGGAAACAGAGTTAGATGCGTTTCTGAAGGATAGTATAGGATTTCTCTTCCAATTGGAGCCTCAATTGTTTTGGCCTTTGGAATCAGAAAGTCTTTACCATCCTGTATAGAAGCTTGTTTGGAACTGCTACAGTAAGAGATAATAGAACGTAGAAAGGTATGAGGGGCTGCAGTCCATTACAATTCTTCTTGGGTGCTTTGATAGATGAATTTCCATTACAGTTAGTGTCTGATAGATCATCATTTTGGGAGCTGAGAAGGAATTTTCCTCCTGGATACACTGACAGTGACCTAGGTGGGGGTGTTTCCTTCGTTAACAACATGGAGCATGACTCATGTGAAAAGTCATCTAACGTGATTTGGTTTGTTTGTAATCACCTTCCTACAGTACATCTGCTTTCTGCTTGTGGCACATTGTGGTCAGGGTTGTTTGCTGGGAGGGGGGGTGTTAAATGAATGATGCTGCCTAGCAGCTGTGGATTGGTCAAGAAGCCTTTAACAAATTTCAGCTTTGATAATTCCACAAATTGTGGCTATTCCTCAAACTTTTATTTTCTGACATCCCTTCTTCCTCAGCTAACCCAGCACAATCGTTTGTTCCATGTGGACAATGGAAGCATTTGCCTCAGAAAAGAACAAGAGGGGATGATCTGCAACAAAACATTTTTGGTGGGTTCAGAGAGCACTTTGCAAACACCGTCAGGCAAGCTAAAATCTATACTTTCTCTCCATTCTTGGGGCTGTGACTGCCTGCCAGTTGGGGCACTCTCAAAAGTTACGCTCTGGCAGCCCCAAGGATAACTGGAAAGGAGGGGGTGAAGTTTCCTAAAAGCGTCAAATCATTGTTTAGGGTGCAAAAAGGAGAGCTACTGGAAATGCCCCAGCAACTATGCTCTCAGAGACTCAAGGATGTCTGTAAAGGGGTTGAGACAGTTCCTTCATCTCTCCAAGTATCCTTTAGGCTCTGACAACATGCCAGCTGGGAGAGTCCTAGCAGGAGCATACATCCAGTCTCAAGATCTTGGCTGGCATTTTTAACATGCTGCTCTGTTATTTGCTTGTTTGTTTTTTGCTTTCCCACCAATGCCCCATTCAACAAAAACCGCTGCCTGCCCATTTATTTGCCTCTGTGGTGGAGGTGCCTCTTGAATTCCCTGCCACCTGTCTGTCTGCTCACATGGTTGCCTCCCTGGCAGTAGTCGTACCTCTCTTAGCTTCCCTGCTGCTTGGCTGCCTTGGTTGTCTCCCTGCTTGCAGTGACAGTGGATCTCTTGGCTTCCCCAACACCTGCTGCCTACCCACTCAGTTGCCTCCCTGGCTGCAATGACAGAACCTCTTCCTTCTACCACATAATATGTCTGCTGAGCTCTTGCAACAATGGTTGCGGTCACAATGGAGGCTTGGTGTGATCTGACAGCACCTGTATCTGTGGCAGTTTAAATCATCGTGGAAAGGGGTGACCAGACAGCACACCTGGAAGCGGCTTCTCCATGCACCGGTCCCACACTGAAGCATCCACATTACCGGTGCCTCAACCATGGAGTGTGCCCCTTGCTGGCAATGGGGGTTGCTCATGCTCATATGCACTTATGCACACATCCCTACTGTGCAAAAAAACAAAACCGACAACTGAGTCAGAAATGACTGTTCACACTTCCTGTCCAGCATCCGTTCATGACAGGGAGGTTCCGACATCAGGAAAAGGGGAGTGGAAGCACTGGCATACATAAAGACCAGGCCTTACCTTTTATTTTCAGATTTTTCTGCAAACCTGGGAGATCCCCCAAGTTTTACAAATATTCCTTTTCTCTCTACATGGCCCAAATGTGTGAATTTAAGTATCCATAGATGGGGCCATTATGAGATTTAGATATTCTGATAGATGATAGAACTACACTTTACAATCTCTTCCTAGAAACATACATACATACTAACACAGGGAATCACTGAATGATCAATCAATGTGTTCTTAAAGCAACCATGGAGGACTTTGTGCCATAGAGGGATGGAGTTCACCCTTTCCCTGATCACCCCATCTTCACAGCTTCAATGAGGAATATAAAAAGAAATGTGGGGGCCCAGCAAGGCCTTGTATGGGCATCTCAGGGTCCCCTCCCCCACTATGTCCTCTTCCCTTCTCTGAAAGCCCCATAGCCTCTTTGGCTTCCTTCTTTCTTTCCCACCCACCAGCCAAGTTACTATTATCTGCCCCTCTTTCTTACCCAGGAAGACTATTGCTCAGTTGTGTAGTACCAGCAACTGGGCCCAGTTGCACAGTGCAGACCACCAGGCCAGGCCCAGTTGCACAATGGGAAATCCTCAAGGACTTGCAGGGAGCACCTCACTTTCCACTGTATCCATCTCCTCACACTGGCCCCGGTCACACGGGCCGGATATCGCGGGGGGGAGGTGTGGCTGTTTGCCCCAGGGCAAAATAACGTGCGGTTGCATGAACAGACATCCCGTGGAGGTCCCGTGGAGGTCCCGTGGGTAGGGGGGAGGTGCCAATCACAGGACAATCCTACGGCGTGGCAAAGAAGCGGCGCAGTGCGGCAAATGGGTTTGTTTTTTTCTGTACACCAAAGCATGCGCATGCCCCGTTGGGTGCTTGTGCGCATCCATGGAGACTTGGGGGGAAAAAACCTTTTTGCAAGGGGACATGGGTGGGCGCCGGATGCCACCGGAAATACGATCAGACACCTGCCCTTGCCCCACGGTTACCGGAAACTAGTACCTCGGGGATACTAGTTTTTTACCCCGCATCTTCGGCGGGAAGCCTCGGGTGAGCCACGGGAGCTCTATGCTTCCCAGATGTGGCGGTGAGATCGTGCCCAGAAAATCCACCTATCTTCCATCTCTCTAGCGTGGTTAATGTTCCGTGTGACCGCAGCCACTATTTTTCTTCCTCCTGGAAACCTCCACATCCTCTCATTTCTCTGATTCCTTCTCTCCTTCTCACCCACCACCCAACCTACCTTTTATCTGCCCCCCATGTTAATTTAAACCCCACCTTTCTCCACAATGGACAAAAAAGCAGGTTACATTGTTGTCCTGTCCTCCATTTTATCCTCACAACAACCCAATGGAGTAAGTTAGAGTAAGAATGTGTATCTGGCCTAAGGTCACTCAGTGATCTTCCGCAGCAGAGTAGTGATCCAACCCAGATCTGAGTCTGAAATGGTAGGCACTAGACCACAGTAGATTTTATAGAGTGGCTGTTGTAGGAAGCAACCAGGTCTGGGTGAGTTATGCAAGCTGGGTGGTAGCAAGTCACTCAGTGGTTGCCACTGGTGCTGACCCCAATGAGTCCTCCCTTAAAGGCCAAAATAATTCTGGAAAGGGCCCCACCTCATCATGTTGCCTTTTATCAACAAAAACCAAGGCCTGAAGGCTGGTAATACTACTGTGGTTGCCTAGCAATGTCCACAAATGGCATCATTTCTTAAAGCTACTGGCACTGCCTCTATTATTTTGATGGGTTTTATCCACCTGGTGTGGGGTGTTTTTTTTAAGACTTCAGATTATTCTTCAAATCTGGGGTGTTTTTTAGAAAAATCTGTCTTGTCTGTTCATAGTTCCAGTCTCCTTATTTAAGTATCCACAGGTTTGGCCATATTGAAAATCAAATTATTTGGGTAAAAATCACTTTAGAGTGATAGAACACAGAAGGTGCAGTCTCTCCCATAAATAAATGGTTATTAGTGAGTGCCCTTTACCTGGTGGCATTCAAATTGTCATTCAGTTATTTATGTAGTATATTTAAATAATAGAAATAATCAAGCAATACCGTATTAAATAGATTTGTGTTTCTGTTGTCTAGGAAATTAATTATCTAATAGGAGCATTAGAAAATTTCCTTCAGATTAATTTTTAAGGGAGTTTGAATTTGGCAGCTACCCATTTCCATTTTTATCCAAATGCATAAGTTTGATCACCACACCACAGTTTTCCATTTACAGGTAGCATTCCTGTCACTTACCTGCATATGCAAGTTCCTTGATCACCTCCAGGATCTACCTTATTTTTTTAAAATTTACCCTCCTTTTCCCTTTTACTAGAGAGTGCCTAAGGCCCTTTACAAAGAAAAATACAATCAATCAACTAAAACAGATTATAAACTATAATTTGAATCATCAATGACAAAAGGCCTATTTAGACCACTGATCCAGAGTGATAATAACATGGAGGGTGAAGCAGAAATGAGCACACTTGGCCCACACATCATTTATGTACAGTTATACCAGGCCACTGTCATGGTGCCTATGCATATGCAAACCATATGTGCATAAACTCCACACCTGGAATCAGGAATGTCGGAAAAGGCAACATTCCTGATCATTGGTACAGCAAACTACACACATACAACTTGTACATGCACAGGCACTGTGCTGACTTTCCAGTGAGTATAAATAGATGAGGCCAATGTGATTGTCCCTCCCCCCCAATGCATATCATTTTCATCCTAGATAAATTATTGGAAGAGGAAGAACATATGTGTGAGAGAGAGGACTTGCCCCACTTGCTCTTCCTCCTACTTGCTATATTGGGTACTTGGCAGCACTCAAGCTCTGCCCTTTTTCTTGTCTGCTCACAACTTGAGGCTCAGGTAGGGATGCATATGGGATGTGTGCTGTTTCTAGCACCCACACCATTTTCTCCTGCCTGTTATCGAATCTTGTCCAGCTTCCTTTGAAAAGGAAGGCCTTTATGTTATGTAACACAAACCCTATCCTGAGTTTGGGAGTGACACCGCACACACCATGCGGGTCTCTCCGCACTCTTTTCTCCAATCAGTTCATCTCAAGCTTTTATGGCCCAACTCAAGTCATCCAAATTGCTGCTTCCTGGCAGCTGGGCAAATGGTCTTCCAAAGGTAGTACTGTTAGGACAGCATCCTCAGGATAGCTAAAATGGCTTTTGCTTGCTACTCTTTGCCATGTTGTTAGGATTACAGCATCTCATAGCCCTCAAGAGCCTGAATTCTTGTCACACAAGGACAACATTTCCAAGCCCTTCCAACAGCTGCACTGATTTCAGTGGGCAAACAGCTTCTCTCCTACATTATGGTGAGTCATCCTCCCTCCTAAGGATGTCATGCTGAGGTGGTGGAATCTGGGGATGCATCAGTATCAGTATATTAGCCTACAGCTAATGAAATAAGGGTCCCCATTTTCCACAAGATGTTTTCACTTAACTGTGAAAGCATTCCAGCTATGGCAATGATGGCAGAGCCTTCTACTTAAAGGCAAATAAATAAATCAAAGTAATGATACTTGTGTTAGAAATGAGGAACAAGACTTGCTTACTCATGGGCAAATGGTTCTCCTGTTCTTTGTATTCTGTAACTTATCTAGCGTGTCAAACATTAAAAAAAAATCTCCTCTTAAAACTGTGTTCTCTGATTTTTCTATTCTGCATTACAAATTATACAGACATACTGGGACAGACTGCAAAGTAGCTTTCCCAGTCTTCCAAATGGAATAGTAAGAAAGAAACACATTTTAAAATGCAGTATATTATTAATATAAATCTCACTAAGAATGCAATCAAACAGGAATACGTTTATGTTTCACCATCGCCCAATTCCCAGTTGGAAATGCCTTATGAGATACGGAAAGCCAATTTGTATTACAAAGGAAGAAATTAGCTTTGCAAATACAGAGGTAGAACATGACATCTCCAAGAGAGAGTCTGATTATTTCATTTCCTGCAATTCCACACTGTGAAGAACTCCACACATAGAGACACATTGAGTCCCAAGGACTGACAGCAAAGGAGTGGAGATCCTCATAAGCATTAGAACAAAGTTTGAGTTTAGTGGCACCTTTAAGACCAGCAAAGTTTTATTCAAGGTATAAGCTTTCATGTGCATGCCCACTTCTTCAGATACAAACAAAACTTCTTCGGTACATATCGGGGGGGGGTTAGTTGCCAGGAAGGGCTAGTTAGAGTCAAGAATACATAAGTAACTGGGCGATTATAGCTGAGTGGATTAAGGTGGTTGGTCAGATCTGTGAATAGCTGTAAATTAGTATACAAATACAAGAGTTAACAAGCAGAAGTAAGACCTGAGTTTGAGTCCAGTGGCACCTTCAAGACCAACAAAGTTCAATTCTGGGTATAAGCAAGAACTGGGAGACCTAGCATGTGTAGATGCATACTTCTTCAGATACATTGAAACAGATATCCTCAAATATTACATATAGGTGCCGGGGGAGGGGTAGTTGCCAGGTAGGGCTAATTAGAGTCAAGATGCATAAATAACTGAGCAATAAATACAGCTAAGACTGGAATAACACATTTGGCAAGTCCAGGTAGTCAGCCGTGTTGGTCTGAAGCAGCAGAACAAATTTAGACCAACAAAAGTTTATTCAAGGTATGAGCTTCCATGTGCAAGGCATACTTTTTCAAATACGTTGGAATGGTAGACGAGGTTCTAAACTTACACACAATGATTTAACAGCAAATTTACATGTATCATGATGATGTTTAAGTTAGGTGAAGTGAAAAACTAAATAACAAGTTAAGGTTATAAGGTCAACAGTTGTAAAGCAATAAATGTCAAAATAGCAGATGAATGTCTAAAGGTGCTTTTTCTAAGTGTTATTTGCTCTGTTTTCCCTTGCTTAATATTGGTAGAGTTTCTGTCCATTGGGTTTTAGGTTACAACAGGAGGCTAAATCTGGTGGACAGGAGCAGTCAAAAATGCCCATAGGGAAACCACCTCCTTTCCTAGGTATCCAAAGCAAAAAAAAAAGCCCTCTACGAATGCATGTTAAAAATGACAGTTGTGGCCAGCCCAGGAAACGAAAGTGCAGAGGCAACTGTCATGTGGGTGCTCCACTGGCCCTGTGGAACATTCACAGTGGCAATGAATGCCCCACAGAGAACTGTCAATGTGTGGAAGCAGCCTTTCATTTCTTTTTGCAGTATGGTTTTACAAAATTATTTGGTCTAATTATTTTGACGCCCCCTTCTCTTTTTAATATTTATTATTTTTCTTCAAAGATCAGCCCTTTTTTTAATTCACTTTTAATCTTTGGTACCCTCAGTTTCATTTTCCCAGAAGAACAACCTTATCCACTGTATCTTCCTGTGGCAACTACAGCTGACCCCTTTAATATGGCTGTTAGGCATTCCACTACAGGATTTTCCCCAGCTACTTAATTAGTTTTCATGAAGACAGCCAGCCAAAAGCTACGCCATAGGGGATGGGGGGAGAATCACAGAACTGTCCAGGTTTTTGCTTATCTATCTTATACAAATGAATGAAACCAATCAGCTGAATTAGCTACAGGAAAGAGTTTGGCAGAATCCTGTCAGTCTGTGTAATAAAGATTAAGGCAGAGATACAATGGCAATGGCAAGGCACTCACTATGAATGGTGCCTACCTGTTAGAAGACAAAGAAACAGCATATTCACAGATCTGCATGAATACTCTCAAAGAGATGCCTAAAAAGAAACCTACAGGGATCTCTAATTTGGAGTTCAGAAACTATGAGGAATGCCTAAAATATGATTTGCTGTCAAAAATTAAACTGGAATGTGCTCTATCATATGCAAATTTATTTGGGCTTCATGGGCCATACTTAGGGTCAAATTAGATGTAATGCTGGAAGACCTGGAGACCAAGCCCTATGAGGAAAGACTGAGGGACTTGGGAATGTTCAGTCTGGAGAAGGAGGTTGAGGGCGGACATGATTCCTCTCTTTAAGTATTTGAAAGGCTGTCACTTAGAGGAGGGCAGGGAGCTGTTCCTGTTGGCAGCAGAGGATAGGATCTTAATAATTTTTATTTATTTTTTGTACTTATAGCCTGCCCTTCCCACAAGCTGGCTCAGGGCCAGTAACATCATTTTAATAATACAATAAAGAAAGTTTTAAAATGTTAAACACAGAAATATACATTAAATTGGTGGTCACAGCCCAGGAGGAGTAGAATTGGCTGGTTGTGAGGGATTCCCTGGCCCTTTGATGACAAATGAGTGATAGCCAGCTGTAGATAAATGGGTGACAACAACCTCAGGGAGGCCATACATGGACACCCACCGCCTCAACCAAAGGCCTGGTGGAACAGAGCCTCATTATGACTTTCATGGGCCCTAGGCACTTTTGCCTTCATGGGTCTCTTCCTCCATAAAAATATTTAAAACTGTATTTTATTACTGTATTGGTATATTCCTTGGATTATATTCATCTTTATACCAATACAGTTGAAGTATATATTAGGGTTGCAGAGGTCTTTGTCCCTATAAATTCATTTTTTCTTCTAATTTTAAAAGAAATTAAAACATTTTTGTGGGCCCCTAAAAGTATTGTGGGCCATAGGCGCTGTGTCTACAGTGCCTAATGGATAAATTGGCCCTGCGTTTAAATTACCAGTGGGAGGGTACTGGCTGGATATTAGGGAAAACGTTTTACAGTAAGACTAGTTCAGCAGTGGGATTGGTTGCTTAGGGAGGTGGTGAGCTTTCCCTCACTGGCAGTCTTCAAGCAGCAGCTGGATAAACATTAGTCAGGGATGCTTTCGGATGATCCTGCATTGGGCAAGTCAGTGGTTGTACTAGATGGCCTCTCTATGATACAACTCTGTGATTCTATGATTTTAAGATTAATGATAGAATATTCCTTTAAAAAACAGCAGCCACAGATGAAAACTCTAGTTTAGCTCAGGGCCACAGCACAGGGGAGGAATGGGGTTTCCTTTCCCATTAAACCAGAGCCAATGCTTTGTATTTCCCTGTTTTGAAGGATTCTGTCCTCTCCAGATTCATCATTGCTTCTCAGAAACAGAAGAATATTGATGCAAGTGGCATTAATTGTAGCATAAGAAATTTTGAGAACAAAAGTAAAGGAAGAATGTGAGGCTGTAATCTTGATTTTCATAGGACCAACAAAAATGGAAATCAAATCATTTGTACTGTTCAGGCTGATATGGTGTAGAGGTCTTGGCAAATAGCAGTCTCATGATGGATGAAAACACAAACAAAAATCAATGGCTTAGCTGTTCCAAGAACACATTTTTCCCTAGCAATAAAAAGACATGATATTGGCTGCTAGCCTGATTTTCATTAGGAAATCCATTCGGCTAATAGAAGCTCTGTATACAAGAGACAATTAGTAGGGTAAAGGTGTGGAAAAGCCCAACCATTTTTCACCCTCTCCGTCTCTTGGATTCTCATTCATATCCAATTCTCATTTCAAATAGTTCACTTTATAATAGAAAGGGGTCTTTGACATTAGACAGATTCTCTAGAGTATTCATGTCTGAATCTGAATTTCCTTGGGACCAATTGGTACTGAATGCTGTGCCAGAATGTTGAATGGAATCGGTCACAGAGGATGTATCTCTATGGTCTTGTTCCATCTTCACTGGCTTCCAATTTGTTTGGGGCTTAACTCAAGGTCGACTGGCTTTCGAGCAAGGGAACCTTTACCTTTACCTTTAACTCAAGGAGCTGGTACTGACCTTTAAAGCCCAATACAGCTTGCAGCCAGCATACCCAAAGGATCACCTTCTCCCATATGAACCTACTTGTCCGCTCTGGTCATCTTAAGAAGCCCTACTTCAGGTTCCCCCCACCGTCTGGAGCAACCTAAGACAGTACTTTCTCAGTCATGGCACCAAAACTTTGGAACTCCTTCCCCTAGGCAGATTCATCAGTTTCCTTCTATTGTTGTCTTCTGCCAGCAAGTGAAGACTTTTTTATTTTGTTCGGTGTACCCCCAATAGCTGTTGTTGGCCCTCCTCCTTGGTTGTATTGTTCTCTGTGTTTGTGTGTTTTTGTGTATGTTTTTATTGCATTGTTTATTTTATATATTCTTTATTCTATATGCTGCTTTAGTGTTGAAACATTTTAATGTTTTATGTTTGTTGACCCTATTTTGGTGGAAATGTGGCATAGAACTGTTTTAAATATATACATAAATAAAGAATCTGGGTGGCAGAACAGGTCCCACAGACACTGCAGTTCTACCACAGGGATGTGAATTTTGCCCAGATAACATGTTAGTAGACTTCCATTAAATATTCATTTCACCAGTCTTGTTCCAACCATTCTTCCCCCACTACCACCACCAAAGACACATTAAGGTGAAGTATAAACTAGAGAGATCCATTGATTATTTTTGTATTTTTTGTGTTTATGTGTGCACCTGGAAGTCATGTTGACCTCTGGTGACTGACCCCTACTGGGGGCCTGGAGGATATTCAGTGAGGTGACTGAATAAAGCCTCCCCCTGTCCTCCCAACATGGTATTCCAAGGAAGTCTCCCATCCAAGTACTAACCACAGTCGACTCTACTTAGCTTCTGAGATCTGATGAGATCAGGCTTGCCTGGGCTATCCAAGTCAGGGCCCAACAAAGTTTTATTCAAAGTGTAAGCTTTTGTGTGCTTACAAAATATCTGAAGTGTGCTTTGCACATGGAAGCTTACACTTTGAAAAGTTAGTTGGTCTTAAAGGTATCACTGGACTGAAACTTTGTTCCGTGACAGTTATGGTGATAGAAAGGTACCCTGGCATCTTGGTGACTGGGAAGAAGGGAAGCAGGTGCTTTTAATAGGATAGAGAGCATCCTTTCCCAACTGAGAGGGAAACATGCTACTCCTTTGATGTGTTAACATCTCTTGTTTGGAAGGTCCAGGTCTGGTGGGCTTAAGCCCCAGGACTTGGCACCTGGATTGCTTAAAGCACACATAGGGTGGAGTTTGAAAAGGGGAGCTGTTTCGTTGCCTGGGAGTTCATTTTGAAGTGTCTCAGGGAAACTGTCTCTCCTATATTTTTTACCATGGATGGCTGCAGATGCACCAGGGAGGAGGGTCTTGTGCGCCTAACAGAGACCTAGATCCGCTCTTGAGTTTGTGCCTTATAGAAATAAATTTGTTCAATTAAAGAGAGACCTTACCCACCTGCCTTGACTACTGGGCATACTACAGTGATACACCCCTGTGGAGTTGGCCTCAACTGACTCACAAGAAGAGAGGAGAGAGAAGAGAGTGGATTTATACCCTGCCCTCCACTCAGAGTCTCAGAGTGGCTTACAATCTCCTTTCCCTTCCCCTACCCACAACAGACACCCTGTGAGGTAGGTGGGGCTGAGAGAGCTCTCTTGAGAACTGCCCTTTAGAGAACAGCCCTGAAAGAACTTGTGACTGACCCAAGCTCACACCAGCAGCTGCATGTGGGGGAGTGGGGAATCAAACCCAGTTCTCCCAGATTAGAGTCCGCACTCCTAACCACTACACCAAACTGGCTACACCAAACTAACCACTACACCAAACTGGATCAGGGAGAGGGGCTGGATTTTACCCAAAGTGGTGGCAGGAACAGTAAAAGGGAGGGCAAGACAGTGGCTAGTCTTGCCTCACAAGGTGACAGAGATCATGACAATGGATGACAGTTGCTTTAGTTAGCGCAAGTCAACCTTATCTGCTTCTTTAAAGAGGCAATTACAGCCTTCAGGCCTAACTGGGCAAGCCCTTCAGATGGGCAAGGATCAAGCACTGGGGCAGCTGGCTGACTTCTCCCAAACAATGCATCTACAATCCCGATTCACACTAACTGAAAGTCATCCAAGCGACTGTGCCTGAACCAAGCTCTGATGACATTCTGAGAAACTGCAAGTCATGTGAGAAATTTTATCTGTGAAATGCCAGCCCAAAATGCTACATGTTCAGAGTCTAAATTCAACATGTGTAGAATTTAAAAACCCTCTCATAACCCAGAATATCTAGATAGATGGCTATTTGCAGGTACCATGACAGCGGCAAAATATGCTTCATCACTATCATTGTCACCAAAAACTTGACACAAATATGGGTTGTCTCATGTTCAGTTATTACGGTTGCCAGTCCCCTCCTCACTCCAGCAGAGGGATTGCCCTGTCCCCAAGACAGTAGAGGAATTGCCCTGTCCCCAAGCCACGGCAAAAAGCCCTTTAAATCTGGCAGGAGGGGGTGACCGGGTGGTTGGTCATGCTTGGGGGTGGGGCTTCCCCCACTGGCCAGCTGGCCGGGGTGGATTGGAGCCCTCAAAAGCAGAGGAACCCCTCCCAGACCTAGGTGCTGGCAACCCTATCAGTCCTTATGTGCCACTTTTTAAAACAGCTCATTCTTCACTGTCACCAGAAGCATACAACAAAAGGTGTTTCTTCTCTTTCTAAAAGTCAGGGGTTTTTACTCCATTGTGGTCCCCCCCCAGCTTAAAAAAGGAACACATTACAGCTGGTTTTCTCAGTTGCTTCTGGACAAGTTTCAAAAAAGAATTGGCTTATTTTGTGAACGGATCATCCAAATGAGACCTCAAAAGACATCCAATAAACTGACACTTTAGCCTGTAATGTTAATTTGGCTCCACCATAAGCAAATGTGTGTAACTAGGAACATTATGTTGCAAGAAAGTTGCACTGAAATCAGTGACACTTGTTTGAAATAAATGCATTGATTCCTAAACACTGTTGCTGTTGTTGTTTGTTTCCTGCTGAATATTTGGTAGGCATATGCAGTTTTACAATCTGTCAAACCGTGTCAGTTCAAGATATTCTCAATAGACTTTATCTCTCCCTTATAATAAAAGAATATGAAAAACCTGCCACTCGGAAGACACTGGCTGGGTTCATTGGCTGCTTTGTGCAGTCCCGGCCAGTGTTCCAAGGTCATTTACATATGGAAGCTGATTGGACTACACTCCATTCCACACCTCAAACTCACCTCCCCCCCAAGGCAGTTGGAATTTTCAGTTGGGAGAGGAGAATGATGTCAGCTGCTCCCTAGGCAGAGGCTGTGTGTGTGGGGGGTTTTTTTTTGTAAAGACAGAGAGGCAGATAAAGGTTGGCTGATGGTTGCCAACTCCAGTTTGGAACTCCAGGGCATAGGGTTGCCAACTCCAGGTTGGAAACTTCCAGGATATTTTAGGGATGAAGCCTGCTGAGGGTGGGATCTGAGGAGGAGGAGGAAGAGGGGGACCTCAGACAGATACAATGCCATACTGCCCACACTCCAGACAAGCTGTTGCCAGTCTCCAGGTGACAGCTGGAGAGATCTTAAAGCTTTGGTCCTACTTCAAAGTTCCCCAGGAGCCCAAAACAGAGTAGTGTTTTGGAAAATCTTGAGGAATTGTTTGGTGCATTTACGATGGGGCTCCTGGGGAACTATTGTTGCCAATCTTGGCCCAGCAGCCATCAAACCATTCTCTTCAACCCCCTGCTGTGCAGCTGACTTCCCCCTAGGGTTGCCAATCTCCAGGTGGGACCTGGAGATCTCCCACTGCTACAATTGATCTCCAGATGACAGAGATCAGTTCCCCTGGAGAAAATGGATGCTTTGGAGGGTAGACCCTATGACATTACACCTGCTGAGTCCTTCCGCCCCCCCCCCCCGCCCAATGCTGCCCTCTACAGAATCCACCCCCAAACCTCCAGGTATTTCCCTCCTTAGAGCTGGCAACCCTACATTCCCCTCAGTGCCTGTTGGGAGTGGGTGGTGGGGGAGGGGAAGGGAGTGGGCGACCGGAGGCTTCTGCCTCCTGTCTCCGGTCCTGGAGTGGGGGTGGTGG